>NC_091455.1:53195467-53258358 GCF_027789765.1 Dendropsophus ebraccatus
TTAAATCTGAACACACAAATTTGAATTTTACTGTAGAGCCCAACACGGTACTGGCAACTACTCCTCGCCTCTGAACATATGGTTAGATCTGTTATACTACCGCCAGAGTGTGTAAAAAACACACAACCTGGCAATACAGCGCTGGTTACATCAACACCCTCCAAAGCTAAGAAAGAAGGGGAAATAAGAGAAAGACCACATTTCCGTATCTGGTTTTAATTAGTGAAGGAAATCAAGGCGACACATTCACTTTAAAAGGATAAGCCTACATTTGAGCACCAGTTTAGAATTATAGGGGCATATCGGCATAATACATGAAAGGGGTACTCCGGGTAAAAGTAAAATAAAAAAATAAATAAATAAAAAATAATAATTTAGAGGACAGGGGTGGTGGGAACATAAGAGATACTCACCCCCACCTGGGGCAACCGCAGCCACAGTGCCATCATTTACTGACAGTCTCTGGTCTGCTGTTTCTTCCGGTGTACTGTATCACCACGACACGGAAGGAACTACCTGCTCAGCCAGTCACTGACGTTTTTGAACCGGATCACAACGTCACATGACCAGGACATCCAGGAGACTGGTGCGGACCATAGGGCGTGACATTGCAGCAGCACCGGGATGGGCACGTATGCCTTGATTGTTATGTTCCCACTACTCCCTGATCTCTGCGATTTTTTTTACATTTTCCCGAAGTACCCCTTTAACATTTAACTATGGGACAGTACAAAATAGTGTTGTGCAGATTTGAATGTAATACACAGCCCAGAGCTGCAATCACAGTTCTGCTGGATGTTGGAAACAAATTGACAAGCCTAATTGATGGAAAAACTTCTGTTAGCAAAACACTTAAAGGGGTTATCCAGTGCTACAAAAATATGGCCACTTTCTTTCAGAGATAACACGACTCTGTCTCCATTTCAGGTGCGGTTTGGAATTAAGCTCCATTCACTTCAATGGAACTGAGCAGCAAAACCCCGCCCAAGCTGGAGACAAGAGTGGTGCTGTCTCTGGAAGAAAGTGGCCGTGTTTTTGTAGCGCTGGATAACCCCTTTAATGGTTTTCTAAAGTGAAAAAAAGCTTCTTAACCAGCCGAGAGGACACCTACAAGAGCTCTGAGCACTTTCAAATAATGGCATAGACTTCTAGGACGCGAGTTCCAGTCCGATTTCCTTTAGTCATAAGCAATTTGAAGTCAACCACAATGAACAATTCGACACACCCACCTTCTGATATTCCATATATTAGAGTTGGTTATGTGCTAACCATAACTGACAATTCCTTTTTGCTTCTTACCATACACAAACAAGCAATATCAGAAGAAACCAATCTGGGAAACTATTAACCAACTTTGGCCAATTCAAAAGTTAGCTAAAAGCATGACGCATTCCACCCTTTGAAACACAGAGCCAGGGTTTGTTCTTACCTTGCCTTCTTGCTGGTCTTTGCTTTTGGTGTGGTTGACTTCACCTTTTTCTCTTTTGGCTCTTTGGGAGTTTTAGGCTGTTTAGGAGCCTTAGGTTCCTTCGGCTCTTTCTTTGCTTTGGGCTCTTTTGGCTCCTTGGGTTCTTTTTTAACCTTGGGCTTTTTCTTTTTCTTTCCATCTGGTGCTCCCTCGATTGAAAAATCTAGGTTGTCTCCTAGGAACCCTTCCTGACCAAAACCTTGGCTAGCATCCGCTGTAATGTGGTTGTTTTTTTTCTTCCTTTTCTTTTGTTGAGGCTGAGACTGCATTGATGGCAAAAAGTCTTCCGTGGTCAGTAAAGGAGCATTGGGGCCACCAATTCGAGTCATATCCGGCACAGAATTATCAAGAAAAGGTTCTGATGGGGAATGCTGAAACAGAAAGAACAATGTTTGGTATAGTAGTCAAAAAATATCACATATATTCAATAACACCCATGAAGGCCACTTAAGCGTACGGTATTTACCAGCTTCTACACAGCATTATACCATATAATACAACAACATCAAGAATATACAGAATATAGAAATCCATAGACCAATTCTATACCAGGAAATATAGGGTTGCAAGGGCCAAATGGTAAAAAAAACAACAGTCAACACAGTAGTCAATGTAGTCCACACAGCAAAGAGTGGCAACACAATCCAAATTTGGCCCACCATGCAAAAGTAGGGCAGGATCTCAGACACGGGTCGCAACTGTCCTAGTACACATGAAATTTAAGCATATAAAAAGTAGTTTCAGGACCCCAACAGCGAAGGATTCAAAAACTCTGGACCAGAGAATCGGCAAGTCTTGTAAACACGATCACGTCCTACGAAACTCCAGATGTAGAAATAGCTTTCTACAAGCCTACTATGTCTGTAAAATGCATGAAATGAACAGATACCATAAAGATTGGCAACTCCACATCCGCTAATAGATGTTTATTTAAAACCTGAAACACAAACCAGTGATAAGTGGGGGAGGGGCGGGGTAGGCTGAAGTTTAGCAATGTTTGGTAGACCAGCAACGTCTCACATCTTCTAGGGAAAGCTGTTTCTGTAAACATTTAACAAAGAACAGATGGTCTCTCCTAATCATGTAGAGAAAAAACCCAACTAGATCGCTCCTTTAATGCCCACAAAAAACACATCAACAATTCAAGAAAACTGGTGACAATATCAAGGCTTCGTCCGCGTTACCTGTATGTTGTCATCCGCACTGTAATGATCCTAGGAACGGAGGTAAATCTTTCCATGAAGATTTAAAGAGGCACACTAACATAACCAAGGGCATAAAACACTCAAATTGACATAAAAATGGGTCAATGATTCAGAGAATGTGTACTGCTAAAGGTCCAGGGTCAACATGAGCTCGAAGAGCCTTCCACCATGCAGGTATTGGAAGTCTCTAAAGCCGAAGACAATTGGTGCTACTGGGTCCACAGACGGCATTGATGCCAACAGTGGCAAAACATTTTCGGTGGGTGGGGGGGACACATTGCATTTTATTATTTTTTTTTATAAGAAGTGGATCTAGCAGGAAAGAGTAAAGTAAACAGGCTCTTTAACACTGGCCACTCGGCTGACTGAGCGGTAGTCTAATCGTTCCAGATACCATAATCACTATAAAATATATATATATATATATATATACACACACACATATACATGACATATATTCACCAATACTACACACCTGGTCACTGTAATTAGTTAAAAAAACACACAACACACATACATCATGCAGAGTGTTAATCACCCCTAGAACAACAACATAGGACAAGCATTCCTATCATCCATATATGAATTATTAAAAAAAAATTGGCACAGACTAACAGCAAATCAATGACAACATTGGACAATGACCGCCTGCTTGTAGCACCACTTTTCATAAACCAGATGCCACATGCATTCGGTTTATTGCAAACTGGGCCTATTATGTAAAGGTAGCTGGATGAGGATTTAATCCAATGAAAGGTACAAAAGGTAAAACTAGGAGAAGGCCGCGTGCTTTCAATCCGGATTATACCCAACAACCCTACTTAACCCTTCCGCACAGACATCATTTACCTATAGGATGCTTTAATAAGTAAAGCCATGACAGCTAACACTACGAGGCTGAAGGACGATTATCGTTATTGAATGTTTCCCTACATCAGACTGCTTGCCACTGGCCAAATCCTTCCTGTGAGAGCGTACAGTAGGTTATTTGAAACACAACCACTTATGCTGAAGTATTCCTGAAAGTACATCATTAATATTTTAGTCTGCTAGCCAGCTCATGGGGAGAGCGGAGACGGCAACTGGAGTACACTCTAAATATCTAATATCTGAAAAGAAGGTCAGTCAGGGCAGGCATTTCCATGCCATCTGCTTACAGTGCTCCATGAGAAATGATGAGGGGGAAGGTGGCATTAAATGGCACCATTAGGCTATAAGAGATGGACTGGGTCCACTAGGAGTCAGAGGGAAGTCTTGACCTCCTATGATATCCAATACAAAAGGGGTCACCCCCTGCTTCCAACCTACAGAATATCACTGCTAGACACACAGCAATAGCAACATTGTGAGCAACAAGTCTATACACTGTTGCAAAAGTGGTCTGTAAAAACTAAAAAAAAAAAAAAAAACTTACTAAGTAGCAAATACGCTACATTACAAACTACATGAGAACCTCAGACTTCAAGGTAGCCGTATATTCTACTGGCAGTGGCCTCTTCTGTCAGGATAATGCCCCTCTCTCATACTGTAAGACTAGTGTTGAGCAGGCTTGCCGAACAGTTTGGGTTTGGCAATATTCTCCAAACCCTCAGCATTTGACTAGCGTTTGGAAAAGTTGTATGCCGCCCTAAGGTTGCCAGGAACATATAGATTAGTGGGCAACTTGTAGGCCAGTGGTTTTAATGTTATGGCTGATCAGTATATTGCTAGAGGTAGCCTAGGCAAATCTGGATTATCAGAAAACATTACCCAGGCAGTCCGCATAAATTAGCTAAAAATAAACGCACACCCCTAGCACAGATGTAGTACTGCAACTCTGAGTGCACCCCAAATTCCTCTTTAGGATTTAAAAGGGGTTATACATGATTATAAAAAAAAAACATAGCTGCACCTGTGCTCAGGTTGTGCAAGGTATTACAAATCTGAGCTGCAATACCAAACATAAACTGATGACAAGAGTGGCGCTGTTTCTGGGAGAAAGCAGCTATGCCTAATGGTGCGTTTACACAGGCAGATTTATCTGACAGATTTTTGAAGCCAAAGCCAGTCACAGACCATAAACAGGGAACAGGTCATAGAGAAAAGACTGAGATTTCTCCTCTTTTCAAATCCATTACTGGTTTCGGCTTCTAAAATCTGTCAGATAAATCTGACTGTGTAAACACACCATAACTGATTAACCCTTTAAAGCATTAAAAACAGTTTTGTTTTGTTTTTGGAATTTTTAGAGACTATCTTAACATATCTAAATAGTATACATTCACGTAGGAGTGATTTAGGTTGGCTCCTGTAAGGCAATAATCTGTCTCTGCTCATAGATGGGGCTGAACTACAGGTACAGGTGACCATACACAGACAGGTGCAGGTTAAAGAAATGATCATGCAATAAACAATTACAGACAGCTAAAGAGATCGATATAAAGTTTTGTTGGGAAAGATTTAGAATGACAATTTATCATCCTCTAAATTTCCTAATTTAAAAAATTTTTTTTGTAAGTATTGTATCGTCCCCCCAAAAAAGTTATACAAAATTACCAATATACACTTATTACAGGAAATGCTTATAAAGTGCTTTTTTCCCTGCACTTACTACTGCATTAAGGCTTCACTTCCAGGATAACATGGTGATGTCACGACCCGACTCCCAGAGCTGTGCAGGCTGTGGCTGCTGAATAGGATGATAGCAGAGGGATGATCAGTGTCCCTCCAGTGCCCTGTGTCCCCCTGCCATCATCTTCTCCACCAGCCACAGCCCGCACAGCTCTGGGAGTCGGGTCGTGACATCACCATGTTATCCAGGAAGTGACATCACCATGTTATCCAGGAAGTGAAGCCTTAATGCAGTAGTAAGTGCAGGGAAAAAGCACTATATAAGCATTTCCCATAATAAGTGTATATTGGTGATTTTTATAACTTTTGGAGGGCAATAATACTTTAGGCTAGGTTCACACTACATAAGTTTCCGGCCTTAGCGCGTTCCGTGAATAAGCAGCTGGAGATTTACGTAGTTTGCGTACAATGGAAAGTATACGATCTACGAATGCAGTTCACACTACGTAAGAACTTACGCTCGGATCGTATGTAGCGCTGTAAAAAATGGATGAGGAAATGCTGTAACTTACGCCCGTAGCGTAACATGCGGTCCCGTACGGAGTGGTGATTTCTTCTTTTTTACACTTTGATTTGCCGATCCAAAAGGTTCCGTGGGGTGTCCGGGCCTAGCCGAAGATATCCAAGTAAAATACCGCTGTCAGATCGCTACTTACGCCGCTCGGGAAGCGTACGTAGCTTACGGGCGTAAGTTCGGGGACCGTACGTAGCCGGCCGCAACTTGCGTACATCCCGGCCTGGAGTTTTACACGTATATGTCCGGCCGCGAAAAATATGCGGTCGGACATATACGTAGTGTGAACATTGACTCAAAAGTTTTCGCCGGACTTCTCCTTTAAGTCTAATGGGCAGTCCTAATAAGTAGCAGTTATTTCTGTACACTTATACAGCAAGACTTGTTTACCAATTAAACCACCCACTGGACTCCTAACCACAGAACGTGAAAGGATCTAGACCAATGATGGGGAACCTTCGGCCCTCCAGCTGTTGCAAAACTACAACTCCCATCATGCCTGGACAGCCACAGCTAAAGCTTTGCCTGTCCAGGCATGATGGGGGTTGAAATTTTGCAACAGCTGGTGCGTCAAAGGTTCCCCATGTCTGACCTAGACCTTTAAAATCCAAGTAGCTCCGATTATTTCCCC
Organism: Dendropsophus ebraccatus; assembly: GCF_027789765.1. Lineage (NCBI taxonomy): Eukaryota > Metazoa > Chordata > Amphibia > Anura > Hylidae > Dendropsophus > Dendropsophus ebraccatus. Next base: position 53,201,896 of record NC_091455.1, read on the forward strand.
ACATTACTATATATCAATCTACTCAGCTCCTCCCGCTCTATAACAGGATTCTGCTGGCAGATCAAAAAGAAAGATCACTTTCTAATCAGTTCCTCTTATAGGGCAGAGACATAGACATAGCTTCCTATACATAGCAATGTAAGAAGGATCATAGGCATCAATAGAAAGCAGCAGCAAATTTCTAGGCACAGTCACTATCTGGCTTCAGGGATTTTTCCAGTCTCCTTTCATGCTGCTCTAGTCTAGGTCATATGTTTACCCAGCATGCAACTCTGCTTTCTCAATCTAGTACAGGAGGTGACTTAGGATGGTGTTTGTACCCAGGCAGACCAAGTGCAAGAGAGCTGGCATGCTCCCCTTGTCATGACGGTATGAACACACACATTGCACAATTACCAAATAGCCGCTCTAGGAACTGTCATTAAAAAGGATCTTCAAGAAAAGGTCACCTTGAACAAGCCCCCCATGCATCTCTGCAGCGAGTGGCTTGACAGAAGGTGAGAGCGCAGAACGACGGTTTATAATCAGACCTGTCGGAAACACTTACTGAGAATAGCTCTGCATGTAAGACTGGAGCCTAAATAGATTAACATGCTATAAAGTGAGGCTGAACTATCACTCCCACAGGAGTCTGCAATGCATTAGAGCCAAAGGATGCGAGCTGCAAAGACGACCCGGGCTACGGATGGCGAATCGAGAAGAAAAACTGTATATGCACAGTGTGTAAGGTACCAGGGCCTCAATAATACAATGCAGCCAAAGTGGTGTGTTCATAGGAAAAATGGAGAACAAATCAGAAAGTACAGGCCGAAGGGCAAAGCCTAAGGGGGAGGCGGAGGCAGAGCTGGTGTCATGGTTACAAGGGGGGGGGCATATTGTGGGGTACAGATTGGTGAGCTGACAAGGGAGAGGGCTAGGACTGGCTGTATCTGGGGGGGGGGGGGGGGGGGGGGGTAGAAGCATATTTAAGGGCAGGAAGCAGGGCTTGGGGACATTTTGTCTCCTGAAAACCCAAGGAGAAAACTTTTTTTTTTGTGGTTATTAGGTTCTTGTTTGTAGCAGGTGAGAGTGGTGACAACTGGTCGGGGTTGTTATACCTCTTTGTTGCGGCAGCCATAGAGGGACTGCAGGAGGGGGTCTTTAAAGTTGAGTTAACATATTCAATGGTGGCCAAGGTGTAGGGAGGGAACCAGTAATGGCTCTGTATTCTCTACATAGGAAGTGATAGTCTGGCGGGTGAAGGTAATGTGCTTGGAAAATGGTGGCATGGTGAACCTGGAGTACACAGGGTTATCAGCCTGCCAGCCAATATAGAGTCTGCTGCAGGTAAAAGCTGTGTGTGGGTTTATGTGGGGCTTCCAAGACCGCCTCTGTCCTGCAAAGGAATGTTTAAACATGGTTGAAATGGTTTATGGGATTTGTTACTGTACAAGGTTTGGGGGACCTCGTAAGGGGTATGAGGTCAATAATTTACATGCATTGTATGTAAATAAACTGTCGGCTGCAGCCAATTTAATCCATCCAGTGGTCGTGTCTTTACTACTACTCCTGGGGGGTAAGGAAGCGACGGACTCCGTAATACCACCGTCATGGAGCTGATCAACTAAAATAGAGTAAAACTGGCAACCATGGCCCCCTGCATGCTGTACTATATTACACCGCTGCACAAATACACTGATGTAGATTATAGTTACCTCACAGATCGGCTATGCTTTATTTATTTTTTTACTTTATGCCATAGGTGTCTATGGGGCACACTTACACCAAGTTTGCATGTTTGAATTACATCCAGGACACAAGGGGTTAAAAATTCTTCATCGTAAAAAGCGGTCACCGGCAAAGTCACATTACTACAGCTCAATGAATCTCAGGTACAGACAAAGATCAGGCAGAGACCAAAGCCACAAGCTGTAGCCGACAGCCCAATAACCTAACCACCACTCTGCACATCCTCCTCAAGTCATGCCACAATGGTGGGAACGCCTCACTGTACAATACAGAAAGAAGAGCTCTGCCGCAACTACTCTGCACGCCTGGGCTTATTTCTGGCTCTGTGGTGGTTGCCCTTTAAACGTATGATATGTTATAGCAGATGGCGAACTGATCCAGCAATGTTTGCACAGCTCTGTTTACTCTGAAAATAAAAGAACAGAATATTCGCTGTGTGCAGCCATTTTTCGGTAAAAATACAATAGACATATATCCGTTTTATGGCGGCCTTGATAAGTGTTTAGATTGTATACATGTAGTTAGATAGTACATGGCCACTTGTCAAACTGAATCCGCTCAGGAGGAGTGACAGTCAACACGGCCACAACTACAACTATGAGTGGCACCCAGCACGTCTTCACTCCTGAAAGGCAAACCTCCATTTCCTTAGTCCTGATCTAACAATACAGACTACATCCCCTTATAGACAGCTGCGTTTGCCATAATGGAGTTTGGGAAAGTTGGGTAGTAAGTCCTATGGAATTACAGTGGTCATACCGACTGTAATTTAGCTAAATAGAAAAAAAGGGGAATTTGTGACATCAAAAATTAAAGGGGTTCTCCAGCGGTAGAAAACTTTTAAAATGTTGCTTCCTTATTAGAAAAATAATAAACATATAGGGGGAGATTATCAAACATGGTGTAAAGAGAAACTGGCTCAGTTGCCCCTAGCAACCAGATTCCACCTTTCATTTTCCAAAGAGTCTATGAGGAATGAAAGGTGGAATCTGATTGGTTGCTAGGGGCAACTGAGCCAGTTTCATAAATGTCCCCCTTATGCTTACCTTTCTGCGCTCCCCCAGTGACCTCCTGCCGCATCGCCAGTGTCCCCCTGCTGAATGCAGCGTAGACACTTCAGAGAAAAAACTTGGCAGTAACAGCCCGCTCAGCCAATCACTTGCTGCGGTGCTGTCGCGTCTCAACCACTGCTGAGACGAGTTTGTTTCAGAAGAGGAGACGGCTGTGATCAGTGGGGACACTGGAGACTCCGCAGGAAAACACAAGAGATTGCAGAGAGGGCAGCAACATATAAAAAAAGTTTTCTACTGCCAGAGTACCCCTTTAAGTCCAATTTATAGACTTCATGTAACAGAGCTAAGGAAACTGCTTTACAGTTGTGAGAAAAGATTCAGAATAGCGTTACCTTATGGATATAAATTCCTGCTCATTTTGGGCTGAAGAGTCTAGTGGGTGGTGCTAATCAATGATTGACGGTTGTCTCTGTAGATAAACGTACATAGAGGGTTGTCATTCATTGATCAGCACAGCCCACCGGACCCCGCAGCACAGCAGAATACATATATTTCAGGCAGTCCCAAGATAGTCTGGCATAGGAAGCTATTTTATGGACTAACAATAGATATAGTGGGAAGGTGGCTCCTGTGCACTGGTGCTTCAGACCTTCCTAGTAGCTTCCTGCCCGCGACCTGGAAGAACAATATCTCTCACCCAAGATAAGGCAGAGACTACCTAGACGGATAGAGGCAGTTATGTCTTGTCCAGATTAACCTATTTTCCATGGGGATCAAAGAGCTGTGAAGGCATTAAAGAGACATCTCATGCAGGGTGCTAAATGGAAAGTGACACTAAAGAGGGACGTTACACATCTGCTTAGTCTGGCATTGTGCGGCCCAACAGCTGCTGGACAGCAACTCTCCCCCTCCTCACCAGTGTCAGCCCCACCTACTCCTTTTGCACAAACGTAACACACGAGAACACAGTTGCAGGAAATGTGCAACAGCCGGGCGGCCATTATTAACCCCTAATGCAGATAGTCTCACCTAGCAAAGTGCCAGTATCTATGGCCAACGTGCAAAGGTTAAGCATTGCCTATGATACAAGTACACCTGCAGAACTTCAGTCTTCGGTTGTCAGGGTATCATGGGAGTTGTAGTTCTGCAGGTGGTGGTTGGTGAATACTGCTCTCTAGTCATACAAAAGATCTGGAAAGGACGCTCTCATGACTTTCAATGACCTAGTACAGATATAAATATGGTCAAACGGGTCATTGCATGAACGCAGTATAAGAAGATGAGTTTTCATCGTTGCTGCCAAAAGTGACCATGACCACCTATAAGAAATACCTTCCCCCCGCAGTAGGAGCAGCAGCGCACACCTTCTCTGAGTAATAGCTGCTGCCATGTAAATGACTTTGCGGTAGGAGAGCTCAGCCAGGATTACATTACTCCTTCTCCCACCAACTGCTCCTCAGCCTGGATGTAATTACTGGGCGGCCACTAAGCGACGCTCCCAGAACAGCGTTCACCTCCTCCGGCCCTGAATGGGTTAATCCTATCTGAGCCGGGACAGCTGTTCCTGAATTTATATGTAAAATGAGATTACATGATTAAGTAACCAAGCTTGATAAATGAGAAGCCCTTTTTATGACAATGATGCACCTTTACACTTCCTAATGCCTAAATCAGTCACAGGAGAATATACGTAGAGTATTTTCTTTACGGTCCGTGATATTATTGGTCCCCCCCCCCAAAGTAAGATTATATTTAATTTATTATTATTATTATTATTATTATTATTAAAATTTAACCCACATTCATCATCGGTATAGACAATCATATACAAAACATATATAGATAGCGGGGCAAACAGCATGGCTAGACATTTACAGCTGGTATCTAACTATAGCAGACTGATGGGGGCTCCAATTGCGGTGACCCCCACAGATCACAAGAACGGAGGTCAAAGTGAATGGATGCTTGCTTGAGCCCCAAACGGTTTGGAAGTCCTATAGGTAATGAATGGAGCGGGGGTCAAGTATACACACTGAACAATTGATCCCAGCGACCAGATAGATCGCCCCAATGCCACAGATAGGGGGGGATTACCCTTCTAAAGCTGGGTTCACACTACATTTTTGCAATCTGCTTTTTTCATCCGTATTTTTGCAAAAAACGGGTGCATGCAACGGAAACTGATCAGTTTTTTGTTTTTTTTTAATGTACACAAAAATGTAGTTGACCTAATACATGGTCTCCAAACTGCGGCCCTCCAGCTGTTGCGAAACCACAACTACCATCATGCCTGGACAACTAAAGCTTTGGATTTGGCTGTCCAGACATGATGGGAAATGTAGTTTTGCAACAGCTGGAGGGCCGCAGTTTGGAGACCCATGAGGTCCTAATAGGATCTGTTTTGATCATTTTTTTTAATAATGGAATTCAATGGAAAAACGGATCAAAATAGCTGCACACATGCATCCGTTTTTCCATCAGTTTGTTTTTATTGCAAAAACGTAGTGTGAACCAAAAGTAGGTATTCTAAGTGCTTGCTAGATGAAGAAGAAGTGACTTCCTAACTGTTCCCATTAATAAAGAAGCCTGACAGCTCACACGCATGTCACACAATACGGAGATCATGTTCTGAAGGCGAACGTCCTCGTGGAAACAAGCTGCAGCAGACAGAGTACATACCTGTGTGTTTTATTCACCTCACATACTATGATGCAATGGTGAATCATGTCCTTTGTGCTTTAGTAAACAAGGGTGGAATAAGAGGTAAAATGTTCACTTCTAAAGGATGTTTGGACTAATTTGCCTATTGTGCCCTGTGACTGTACGGTCTTATTATCAGGGGGTTGGTCCCCGCCACCCAGCGCAGGACACCCGGGGACCCACCAGAGGCTGCGATGGAAAGATAGCTGGTGGCATTTTGCTGAAGTTTAAAGAATCATTTGTTCGGAAGCTGAAAATGTGAAAAATCGGAAGCTGCCAAGAAAGTGGACATACCACACAGCGAGAAGTTAATTAGTTGAACGTTCGCCCAAAACCCACGGATCTGTTGTGTTCTGCAGCGAAAGGCGTCCTCAAAATGTTATTGTTTTTTGTTTATTTCCTCGGTGGAGAAAAACAACCTATCAGGCGGGATATGTGGGCACCGTTAGGGGGTTTATGTATGCGCTTTATAACCGCCATGGGGGGGGGGGGGGCAAAAAAACGTAGGATCAAAGCACAAGTAGGAAACAGGAGGTGCAAGAACCTGGGCCAACGGCTATAGGGCAAATGTGAGGTCATGCAGTCTCATGAGTCACCACTGACTATGACGTGATGCAATCCTTGTGCGTGCAGCTTACCATAACCCCAGGCAATATTACACATCAATGATAAATTATATCATAGAAGGATATGTCCAGGGAAAGTCATGAATGAATTCTGTACATATGCACAGCCTGTGTGGAAACATGGCAGCCCTGACCAGCCCAGGGGAATCAAGCCTTATAACTACAACTTAAAGGGGTTGTCCAGGACTTAAAGAAAAAAAACTTAGCTGCTCTCCCCCAGAAACAGCACCACTCTTGTGCTCAGCTTGTGTGTGGTATTGCAGCTCACAGGTCCATTGATGAGAATAAAGCAGAGCTGTAATACTGCACACAACCCCAGGACAGGGGTGGTGCTGTTTTTGGAAGCAAGCAACATTTTTATAATCCTGGATAACCTATTAAAAGGGGTAGTTCACCAAATTTTTTCTAATCAGCTGGCGCCAGCGATTCGTAATTTACTTCTATTAAAAAGTCTTCCAGTACTTATCAGCTGCTGTATGCCCTAAGGGAAGTGGTACCCTTTCCAGTCTAGAGAGCAGTAGAGGTTTTCTATGGGGATTTGCTATTGCTCTGGACAGTTCCTGACATGGACAGAGGTGGCAGCAGAGAGCACTGTGACACACTGGAAAGAATGCACCCCTTCCTGCAGGACATACAGCAGCTGATAAGTACTGGAAGACTAGAGATTTTTTTTTTTTTATAGAAGTTCTAAATCTCTGGCACCAGATTTTTTTTTTGTGAACTACCCCTTTAAAAGGAAACCTTGCACAATGAGAAAGTAGTCCAATCTGCAGGCAGCATGTTATAGAGCAGAAGGAGCGGATTGATATATAGTTTAGCTGGAAAGGTTCCAGCATAACTTGTCATTTATTCATGTAAATCTCTGCTCACTTTGGGCTAAGTTGTCAGGTGGGCGGTCCTACTCAGTGACTTATAGCTCTCTACATGGGCACTTATATATAAATAGCTGTCAATCACTGACTAGAACCATCCACTTGTTCCAATAAGCTGATGAGAACAGGAAGTGATGTCATAGAATGTAAAAATGGTGAAGAATTCAAATATTTACAATAATTTACTAAAGAATTAATTATTCTAATTTTTTTCCTGGCTCCATCCTTATTCCTTGATGCCAGTGACTCCCATTACGAGTACAGGATGCCATTATAAAATGATCGGGCTGATCCAATAAATTTAGCCATTGTATCATTTTCAACACCAATCATTACATTTCTAGGCAGCTTCTATTCCGGCAGCTTGTGTAAAGGCGGTCACAGTGTACGTCAGCTTGAAATCAATTTTCTCATCAGAGGCCCTAGCAAAGAAAGGGTGGTCTCCACCCCCCTGCGCCACCTTCATTCAACATCTTAACCTCTGGTAACAGGTCAGGTGACTTCAGCACCCATCAAATCAGAATGCGGGTGTTGACTCCCATTGTTATGCTAATACCACAAACTGGCTATAACCGGCCTGGTGGGCGCATAATGAATGGCACCCATTACTCTCAGACAGATAGTACCTGAGATGGAGGAATCATCCAGAGGGCTTCAAGCTCAAGGACAAGCAGTCCCTTATGTAGGTGCAATGGAAAATAAGGAGTCCTGCACTGGAGCTGTACACAGTAGCAAAATAGACCAGATTTTCCAAATATGTGGCACTTCAGCTGTTGCAAAACTACAACTCCCAGCCTGCCAGGACAGCCAAAGGCTGAGTTTATAGTGCATGCAAGAGACATGGGGAAGGCCATTATATATCAGGCTGTTGACAAAACTATAATTCTAATCATAGCCAGAGACTTGAAGGCTGTTCGGGCATGATGGGAATAGTTGTTCTGCAACAGCTAAAGAGCCACAGGTTAGGGAACACAGAAAAAGACATAAAAGCAGTTCTGTTTTAAAAAAAACAAACAAACACACACAAATTAGTGGTGTTGGGGGGGGGTTGGGATAACCAGTCATTTGGCTAATGCACCTCAAGATTAGCTGACTTAGCTAAATCAAGCTGGGGAAAAGCGGGGTAAATGTCACCTTCATAGACTAAAGCCGTGCTGCATGCGTTTATAGCAGGGTAAGAGATAAGAGTGCCTACAGTACAGTCATTTATAGCCTTTGGTGTCAATAGAAAAATATTTGGGAGGAAAGACAACATCGTGTAAGGGTCCTATTACACGGAGCGATTTTTAACGATTAACGACTAACGATTGCAAACGAGATTGTTTATCGTTCACCATATTACACAGAACGATAATCATTAGATACGATAGTTATTACGATCATTTATTCCTTCTGATCTCAGGAAGACAATGGGCAATGTGCTATTACACTGAACGATTAGTGAAAAAATGTTGAACTTGAGCGAACGAACGTGGAATTATAGCGAACGATTAACGATCATTTTAGGTTTAGATCTAAATCAACGACAAACGATTTTTCGATAGTTGCCTGCAATTACACAGAACGATTATCGTTTAAATTTGAACGATAACGATTTTTCACACGATAATCGCCCCGTGTAATAGGGCCCTAAAACAAGAACAGCACAATACAGAGATACTGAAAACTGGTCATATTGCTTTACTGTAGTCACATATCCCAACCTGAACTGAAGGGATACAAAAGGTATGGGACACAATCTATGCAGACTAACCTTTACCACAAGACTCCACTTGATCCATGCAAGATTCCCAGCAAGGAAAGGAAGAGCCAGATTCTGCTGCAGGAGTGTTACAGCAATGTGCAGGCATAGTACAACTTGTTCTAAGATGCAATAGGGTGACCCCTAGCCCATTATTGCCCAACCTGTGGCTCTCCAGCTGCAACTCCTATCATGGCATGGTGAAACTGCAGTAAGGAGGAGAGGAGCAACAGGTAGAGGAACCCTGCAACTGCAACAGGTAGAGGAACCCTGCCCTCCACCCCAAACACCACAATTGTGCCACCATGGCCCATATATGTCAGCAAACGAGAGGCACAGGCCTCACTGACTTAAACTGCCGAAAAGTTAAGGGGCTATGTTTGGGTTACGTAATCCCTGTCTGTGTTTTTATTGAGATTGAAAAGCGTTGTGTATCGCTTTGAGTACAAGCATGCATACAGTTGGTAAGTGCACTGAAAGTGGCTACTAGCTAACCACGTTCAAGTCACTAATCAATAGGGCCCACACCAGTCTGGGCTATTATATGTCAGCATCTCATTTTGACAGGTTGCTGACGTAAGCGTGCTATGGAAGGTACAATCATGATGTGAACATGGGCTAAGCTGCAATCCAATGCACCTCATACAACACCCTTACTCCTGATGCTCCTGATCTCAGGCACCCCTTTAGAAAGGCATCAGTTTAGTCATCTTCCCACAGGATGATTCCTCCACGGACGGGTTAGAGACAGGCAGCCAAGTGGCCTCGGCCCAGACCCAGTTGGTTGGAGTAAAGCTGCAATCCATTGTATTGAATGAGAATCTGTTGCACTGACGTTTTACAGCAGAAATAATGGTGATCAAGTGCTAGACATAAAACAGATGTCAGAGCGTCTGTTAAAAAGATATAAAAAGAAGAAGTAGCCCCCTCTCTCCGCTCTTAGAAGTCTGGGCAAGTCTCCCAGCTCTGCGCAGCGAGCCCCACCTCCTTGGAAAACAAGGCAGAAGATTTCCTACAACTTCACAGAAACACCTTGTGTTTGGTGGCCACCTGAATGCAGTTTCTTACCGGAGAATAAAATGTGGACATTTTCTATTTAATCTGTTCAGCATTTCACCACTGGAAACACTGTGGTTTTAGGGCATCTGGTGGAGGAAAGGGGGGGGGGGGTGGGGGGGGGAATTGAAGTATCAAAAAAAGTCTTAGCATCAAGTAGCAATTTACGTTCTAGGAAAAACAAATAATCATTTATTCCACAAGCTCAATGAGCTGCAATGTGTGCGGAGGATCCTACGGTTTCTACCCGAGCAGACTGGAAAGCTTGCCATTTGTCATCACTTTAAGCCATAAAAAGGTATATTCACATGTGGAGGACTTGTTTCTCCCATCACTGTGTTTTATGCCTTGGTCAGCTGTCTCCAACCTGTGGCTCCCCAGCTGTTGAATAACTACAACTACAAGCATGCCCAAAAGTTTCCATAATCATAACGGAATCCTTATGGTCTGCCCATTGGACCCCTAAATCCCACAAAATTAAACATCAATCTGCTCGTCTCTTCCTGCTCTATGCCATTCTATCTGCAGACCGGACTGCACTTTCCGGTGACAGGATCCCTTGAAGCTTCCCACATCTGCAGTATTGTAGTCCAGTCCGAGGTCAGCCGCAACATAGACATGTCATCGCCATGACAACATGACATCGCCATTTCTTACACAATTAATTTTTTTTTTTAAATATTGAAATGCACTAATTTTTTTAATAGACTCCCTAACCAAAAACATCAGGTCTAGGAAAGCACATGTAAGAGTCACAGTTGCCACCTGTCTGCGGGATCTGTCCTATGATCTGATGGATAAGTCAAGTGTGCCCAAAAATATCGCTCCTCACTAGCAAAAAAAAAAAAAAAAAAAAAAATCACAACAGAGGAGCAGCGCACACCGCTACCTTTGTCCAGGATTAAATGACAGCTGTAGCTGCTACTCACAAAAAGAATTTCTTAAAAAAAAAAAAAAAAATTTCTTTCAGTTACATAAAAAATGTCTGGAATTTCCTGGGGCCTTATCCCAAGATAATATGAATGGGAAACTCGGCTAAAAATAAAAGCAGACAACTGGTTAGGGGAAATGTGATAAAACTGAGCTATTTACAAACAAAGTGTCACCTTCCGTGTCACACATCTGACTGTACTCAAAATCTGACTGGGCCCAAAATGTATGGTGGTGTTGAGAGAAAATACTGATGGACAGATCTGTACGGACCTCAGAGTACAGAAAATGACCGCCATTGGCTTAGATGAAAGCAGCGCTAGTTTTGCGAACACTAGTGCAACAAGGCTTATGTTTTTGCTGTCTATATCTACACAAGTAGTAATATCTCCAATAGTACGACTACAAGTTGGAACGTAACCAGAAAATGTATATACTAAAAACACCCTGGGGAGAACTACTGCACTGTCTGAGTGTATGTGCACACTACGGAATAGGCGAGGAACTTTAAGCGGAATCAGTGCTGCAGATTGTGCTTGAAGCTCTGCGTGTCCCATTGATTCACTAGGATTTGTCAAGCGCAATCCACCCGACAAATTGACATGTCAATTCTTTGGGGCGGATGTTGCTTGACAAATCCCATTGAATCAATGGGGCAGGTGGAACTCCAAGCGCAATCCAGAGAGTGGATTTCGCTTGAAATTCCTAACCTATTCCGTAGTGTGCACATACCCTTAAAGCAGGATTCTCTTTGTTGCCTATAGAAAGCAATCACAGCTCGGCTTTCATTTGCCTTATGTTTTTTTTGTTTATTTAACGTAAGCCAAGCTGTGATTTTTTTTAAAAAAAAGGGCAACAAAAAGATAAAGCACAATGAATCTACTTGTCCAATTATTTTGAAAAAATGCTACAAAAACACATTCTGCCATTTTAGGAGTTTCTCCATGACCCAAAAAGTGCCTGTGAAGGAGGCCACACCTTACAGTGTCAGCTGTACCCATATCAACCAATCAGAGCTCAGCTTTCATTTTACTAGAGTAATTTCAGAAATGAAAGATGAGCTATGATTGGTTGCAACAAAAGTAATAGGAAGGAATTTTCCCCTGTGGGTCAAAAGAAAAAAAAACAAAAAAAAAAACGCCCTAAAAAGGTATGACCACTCTATCTCCACACTAAAACCTTGAGCACAGCTGCTTTCTTCCTGAAACAGCGCCCTCAGTTTGCATGTGGTATAGCAGCTCAGCTCCACTGAAGTCAATGGAGAATGGAGCAGAGTTGTGAAGTTGTTACACTACACACAACCAGGTGCAGGTAGCAAATCCTACAACTCCTTCTGCAATACTGTGGATTTTACTGCAAAATTTGACCTCCCTGTCAGTTGGATCAATACACATTTGGAAATTCAGTGCAGTTCCCAACATAAGCAAACTTTAAAGACCCAAGTAGGCCCAGAATTTTTACAATCCTTTTGGTCACCCTGTTTCCTCATTCTTTCTAAAGGTGACCGCCGCTATATAACTGGATGGTACCACAAATCAGGAACATGGTGACAACTCCTATCAGGTTGTACATGCAGCCATATTGGTCATCAAACTCCTTCAGCATTATAAGACTGAGTAAACTTCACACTTTAAGGACTTTCATTTCAGCAATTGTCCAGTTAAGTAGACAAGGTAACGGATGAGAATCAGGCAATAAGCCCTCTTAATGGTGCGTTCACACCTACAGGATCTGCAGCTGATTTTCTGCAGCAGATTTCATTTAAATAACTGAACACAGCATCAAATCTGCTGCAGATCTGCTGCAGGTCCTGTAGGTGTGAACGCACCCTAAGCCAGTATATCAAGAAAATATTCTAGTTCATTTATTTTCCTTCCTTTTAAAGTAACATTACATTTTAATATACACAGAATGTTCAATTACTTCAGTACTCTCAGCCCGGTGAATATGTAGCCGCTGCGGAACTATAACTCCTATCATGCCTTCACAGCCTTCGGCTCCCATGGCATGATGGGAGTTGTAGTTTTGCAAAAGATTGGAGGAACACTAACCTAAAACATACAATAATGCATAGACAAGCGAGTACTTTGCCAAAGTCTCATGCATCAAAGTTATAAAAGCTTGCAGCTGTTACACAACCAAAACAATACAGACACAGCTTCCTGTTGTTGTATACCGCTCGGTCTCCTCTTAAAATCAGAGTAATGTGCACAAAGCAGGAAGTTCACAAGCTGGGTTTTGTGAAAGCCACACGTATCGGCAAGAACAAGAGGGGAGGATAAAAAAAATAATAAATAAAAAAAGGCAGCAAACACAAACATTCAGAGTACACAGTGTTCTCAATGCACAGTGCTAGACACCTACCTGATGGACAGGCACTTTCTGGGGGGTACTTTGAGGTGACTGATGAAGCGAAGTCCATGGTTGGTGATGAGAATGTGACGGCGGTGAAGACTGATGGTGCATAGCTGGATGAGGCTGACAGTTTGCCATTTGCTGCTGAAAAGATTGATGAGCGGGATGCTGCTGGCCAGACATCATCCGTTCTTGTATTGCCTGTGGATCTGCATGGCTAACTCCAGGACAGCCATTTGGTCTCATATGCCCACCCATCTCCCTTGGTGTCGAGGACATACCTATAAATGTCTGACCCTGCGGCATGTTTCTGGGACCCATGTTCCTTTGTCCCATACCCATGCTGCCGGGGGGCTGGTGACTTGGCGGATGGGGCATATTTGGGTAACTTCCAACATCCATAGGTATCCCCGCGCTGCCAGGCCGAACTTGTGGCGGAGGGGTGCCTGCTGGATTGCTCATTGCTTTCAAGGGTGACATGGGAGGTGGAGAAGCATAGGTTCCCTGAGGCTGTGAAGGATGCATAGTTTGTGTGTTCATTTGGTTAAGTGAGCCGCTAGGATGAATTGGTTGCTGGTGCATCAGTCCTTGACTATTGTTTGACGAAAACCCCACAGCGTTTGGGTATCTAGGTACAGACGGAGTCATTGGAGTGTTGTTTGTAAGGCCTAAATTCTGATTCATCCCTGTATTATTAACTAATCCCTGATTAAGGTTACTATAAGGATAGCGGGAATACTGCCCTGAGTTGTTTAGCGTAGGTGAAGGTACAGTCTGGTTTCTAGAATTAAAGTTAAGGGACTGTGGCCTAACTGCACCCTGCTGAGGAGTATTAGGAGAAAATCTAGGACTGTGAGCAACAGATTCTCCATGGAGAGTAGTGGGGGGGTGGTGATGAAATTGCTGGACCGAGTGACGTAGTGAGGGCCCCATGTTTGGATTTTGTTGCGGTACATGAGACATATGACCAGGTCCTGCAGTCCCAATGAAGGGATTTCCTTGATTAAGACCATCTTGTCCTTGTGAGAACTGGTTCATTCTTTGTGACTGTAGTGGACCATGCTGTTGCATTGAAAAATCTCCTCGAACCATGTAGTTACCCATTTGTTGAACGTGTTGCGGGTGAGGAGGACCCTGAGGTCCGGAAGGTGTGGGGGGCTGCTGCTGTGACTGGGGTTGCTGGTAAGGTGGCCGTATCTGGTCAGGGACCTGCACCGCCCTCGGTCCCCACATAGAACCACTGTCTACAAACGACGGCCCGTGCCTTTCATTCTGCATTCCAGGATACACTCCCAATTGGCCACCACCGTGGGGGACCTGAGAAACAGAAGTGTTGTGATACTGTGAATGTGGAGAGGCAATCCCATTCCCAGGAGTGTTAGCCATCATTCTGTTAGGCTGGTCCATCATGTGCATTTTCTGTGGCTCGTACTGGTTATAGTGATCAAAGTGGGTCAGCTTGGCTTGGTTTTGACTGCCGGGATTGTGGTGGAGTGGAGACTGTAAAGAACCAAAACCCTGATCCATTGGCATCTGCGGAGCCATGGAGTTGACAGAGTTTTCAGGATATCCACATTCACCCAGGCCCTCCAACCCTTCGCTGAACATATTCCCATCTTCCCCAAATAAACTCATCATTCCGGGATCCGCCATTTTGCTTCTCTTTGGAGCCACGAGCGTGAGATTGTGCTTCACCTCCTAACAGAGGTGTTTGTCCTAGAGCCGGTAATCCTTAGTTAATCTCTCATGTCATTCCATATTGTCTTAATTCTTTCGGACCATGCAGTGTCGGGCAGACTGGTGCCTGTTCCTACGAAAAGAGAAAAAAATATATTTATTAAAAATTCAGTAAGTTAAAAACAAAACAAAAAAAAGCAGTTAAAAGCAAGTAAAATAAAAAGAAAGAAAAAAAAAAAAAGTTGTAAAACTTAAAGGCACCGACGCTTTACAGCATTCATTTGTTGGGTGGAACAGAACAAAAGAACAAAATGCAGCCGTAGCATCAGCTGCCACAGCAGGCGGACAGATGTATGGATACAGCCAAGCATCCCATCTGCTAAACTAAAGCCCTGAAAATGCTCTAGTTACCAACAGCGTGTCCTTAACCTTATTCCCCCGAGGAGTGTAATCAGATGAGCAAGCAGCAGCATCAAGGGCTGCGATAAGCTAAAGTTAGCAGAATCCGCTAGTCCATTTAACAAACACCAGAAGGTAGAAAGTGACCCTTTAAAAGCAGCCGAAAATATATTTCAAACAAGATCTGTGGAGGGATTTGCTCTCCGCCCCCCCGCCCTTATGCCTCATACAGTAGAATATTGTCCTGCATCCTTCTAAAAACCACGTGGTATGTGTGGATCGCACCTCTAAGAGCGACCGCAAATCCACGACTTCTAGCACCTCTACTCAAGGTCAGATTGCCTGAATGATGGGATTCATGGTGCGGTTACACCAATGTGATCCTACAAGATGGAATTAGGGGACGGCTTATTAAGCTACCAAGGAAGACACTGTAAAACACAGCTGACAGCCAAAGACACATTGCAGGACCATTTTTAGTCAGTAGTATTTTTGCAGTTTTTATATTTATTGTAATGGCTTATTCACATCTCCATGTCTCAGTCCTTTACTGTTTTCACTATATTCATCGGACAAAAAAAAAATGTATTTCATGTTTTAATTTTTTTTCTTTTTTTTTTTTTTTTGGACAGGTAGCTTTTAGCCCACAGAAATCTATGGATTATATTTAATCATGTATGTTCTGTTACTGCATAGTTTAAATGTGTGTATTTGTACAATTTAGTTTTATACTAATCTTTCACCAACACTAGAAAAACAGTAATGCAGATGATTCTTTAAAAAAACTCTGTATTATGCACCAATCAAATCTGCTCCACACTCATACAGAAGTGTGACTGAGGCCTAATGTGGCGTTTACACATCTGACATTTTTGAAGCCAAGACTTAAAAAAGGGGAGAAATCTCAGTCTTTTCTTTATGATCTGTTCCCTGTTTATAGTCTGTTCCTGGCTTTGGCTTAAAAAAAATCTGTCAGATCAAGCTCTGTGTAAAACGCACCCCAAGGCCTGGTTCACGTCTGCATTAGGAGCTCTATTGGACAGTCAAAATTTCTGGACAACAGAGGAAACCTGATGGACCACATGCTTCATCTAGCACTATTAGGCCTCATCCACACGTCTGCAAATGCTGTCTGCATGTTTTTTTATAAAGTTATAACACATTGTTTTGAATGGGGCTACTCACCGCATCCGCATTTATCCATTCCAAAAAAAAAAAAAAGTACATGCTGTAGTACGGATCAGCAATTGCGGAAAGGGTCACTGTCTAGAATGTAGTGGTCCATGAATTGCGCACCACTACACTGCTGTCCAAAACTGCGGGTCGTGATCGTGGATTTGTGAATGAGGCCTTAGTGTCTGCAGTTTTTTTCTATTGTTGTGCCCCTATGTCTGAGCAGAACACTGGATAACTAAATACAGTGATGTGAATGATGCCTAAGAGAGACAGGAAGCGCTCTTACCATGTATATTACATAATGTGCAATATCCTCACAATGATGACTACTCTCTCCAGACAGTGAATCACAGGGCTTCTACGTATACCCCCTCTGTACTGGTACAGAAGCTACATTCTCTGCAGGACATCAGCATTATGGGAAATGAAGGTCACCCTTACCAGGCAATGGGAGGCTATAGTATTACTATGTAGAGCTGTTAAAGGTGTAAGATTCTTAAAAAGATATGAAGAGTGAATGATTAATTCAGCGGCCGAAGCGAACAACAGAGTATTGAAGAATCCGAGCCACGCTTGGAATCTGTCACTATGATTCTAAGGCATAATCTTATTTTTCTTTCCAAGCATTAATGGTCGTGGGCTGGTGCTCCTGCGGTACGCAATGGGAACAAGTAGCTGGATTCATAACTCCTCTTGAAAACTTTCCCCAGGAATAGGCTACGTCACAGATGGCTGCGGGAGCGCTATGGGAGATTAACCCCCTCGCTGCCCAAACTACCAGCAGTCAGGCATGCCGCAAGCAGTCACCAAAGAGAAATGTCATCATCTACATCGCATAATAACAAAAGCCCCTATATAAAAGCACAAGGAGGAGCACATGGATAGAGGCAACTAAACGCTACACACGGCAATATAGGAACAGAACACAGACTGTTACCAAAACGTATCATCTCCTTGCTCGGTTACACAGGATGCTGACTAGACTGGCAACGGGGAAAGGATTTAAGTTATTATGCAGAAGTAAAACCTGACAATTACGGCTGAGAACCATAAGGGAGGGAACGCTGGAGGCTTTCTGGTGTGGATTTGCAGGCAGAAATCCGCTGCGTATCACGGTATCTACAATGTGGGGGGAGCTGCTCACAGATCTCATCCACGTGCTGTCTGCTGCATGTCGAAAGTGTCAATGAAGCTGAGCTGTAATACCACACACAACCTGAAGGACAGGTGTGGCACTGTTTCTTTTTTTTTTTTTTTTGAAGAAAGCAACTATATCTTCTAATCCTGGATTACATAGTTTACACGAAATTTTTGGACGTCTGTCAATAGTGAAATAGAACACGAGAGCCATCCATGTTCCAGCCTGGTGAGGCTGATAACAGAGAGCAATAGCATCTGTTCCAGTACACGGAAGTGGACTGCACAATTGGCGTCTTGTTATAGTGAGACAGAACAGTTAAAGCAGTACAGCTAAAGGCCTAAAGAGGCTGAGCAATGGCAGAATATGGCTCTGTATACACCAGTCTTCATGAACATAAACAGATCAGACATAGCGGTGATTACAATAGTGTGGACAAAGCCTTATGACAATGTTCCTTCTCCCATGCATCTATAGTGTGTGTGTGTGTGTATGTATATATGTATATCTACACACACAGAGGACGATTCTCCTAGTAAACAGGCAGACATCAGACTGGACGGATATCTGTATGCCATCTACCCCAGGTACAGACAGCACTGCAGGCTCAGTGTCACAGTACAGACAATTTTATAGATCCTGCTCCGATACCAGCCGCGTCCTTGCTGATCCTTGGGTTATCAGAAGAAGCTCATGCGTGTGTTGATTTTATCTGTGTCAGCACAGACTGGATCCCCGCTCGATAGATTATGATGGGAGGAGAGCAGCGAGGAGCAGTCATAACACGGCCATTACCCGTCAAGTGATCTCTTGGCAATCACATCTGCTCACAAGGCGGCCACTGGAGGATTTATAGGACCAGCAGCATCTCTAATCTGGCATCCACTAATCCAGAAATTCTGCCCTTGGCCACAAACAGAAAACTGAGAGCAGGGACTATGCTCATACAATCCTAAGGTTCCGGGTGCAATTTTGTGAAACTGCTGCAATATTTACACTAGGAAGGATGTGGCAATTTTTTGGTCATGTTTGGGTGAAATTTGGTAACAGATAACGTAATGCCCAAGATACTCGTATAAAATGTCCAACATTTATGATGAGGTTTTGACCCCATAGAACACCATAGCCCTTTTAAATAGTAGATGGTTAGGAGTGCCAGGAGTCAGACCATCCAATATTGATGGCCTATCGCTTTTGAAAGCCCAGATAAACCATTTTAAAAAGGGCTATTTTTTTCCAAAAAGGTACTCCCTACCTACAGGGTAGCGGACTGCTAACGGATCACTGAGGATCTGATTGCTGGAACCCCGCCGATCCAGAGAACAAAATATGCTTTGAATGAATGGAGTGGGACCACGCAGGTATGAAGACCCTCACTGAGAATAAATAGAGCACTGGCCACACTACCGGAATAAGAGGAAGTCCAGGCAATCAGACCACCATGTATACATTGGTTAGGAGATAACCACCGCTAGTCTGCCACACTGTATGTGTTGCAAATTTGGACTTGCCCATTTAGGTTAATCCGTTCATTCACTATAAAGCTATGTTCACACACAGTATTTTGCAACCAAAACCAGGAGTGACTTGAAAACACAGAAAAGCTATGTTCACAAACTTAAAATTTAGTGGATGGCAGTCATTTAATGGCAAATAACGGCCATTGTTTTTAAATAAGGGCAATTATTTGCAATTATGTGGAGGCCGTCCGCTCAATTTCAACAGTGTGTGGACATAGCCTATTTTTTCAATCCACTCCTGGTTTTGGTTGCAAAATACGGACCAAAATACTGAGCAAAAAACATAGCCTTAATCTGCCGGTTTGCAAAAGCTGAAAAGCAAGGGTATAAGGCATGAAGTTTTTAAGAACAGCAACAGGTCCTGAACACACATTAGGGAGATTGGTGAAGCAATATTCTGATATGCCGTGCAACAAATGATAAATGTAAAAAAAAAAAAAAAAAAAACTGTTAAAAAAGCTGTAAGCTGTTTTCTGAGACAAGCGGCCAAGAGGTGGCACAAGGAGGATGCGAGGATCAAACATGATAAATTTGCCGCTTTTTCTGTCTCTGGTCAGTAACAATTAATCTGCCCCATTGTTCTCAGACAATAAAGCCTTGTTCAGTACAAGTTCCGTCCATGGGCTGCGGTTTTTCCACAGAGAAACATTGCAGGGAAGGGGGGTGAAATCGTATCAGAACGCCATGTGTGATCCCAGCCTTAAAGAGAATGTAAGCCAACCAGCAAACATCTACAATAACCTGCCCATCCTCCGGAGAATGTGCGGTCAACCCTTCCCCCTCTCCACACCTCCAAAGGTCTTTTCTTCTGCTGGAGCTGCAGCTGAAAATAATTTATCTCCTCTCTTTGGAAGACTGTGGCATATGTGATGGGGGAAACAGAACCATCATGAATAAACTGCAGCACAAAGCCTGGCTGAGTGTCACAGGATACAAAGGGCCAAAGGTCACCTTAGTGAGCTGGAGGGTATTACGCTCATTCAGCCCCCTCCCCCACCGCACAACACACACAGAATTACCGAAAGCATTTTGTTGCAGTGAACCACACAATGTACTATAGAGAAAAATGTGACCATTCAATAAATGCCGGCCACACAACCCATTTCCTTGCAGAAGAAAAAAAGAAACACACACACACAAAAGCCAGATGTGTGCGTAAATTTTTAGGGGGTGTTTTTGTAGAATATCATGTGTTCTGTTCACACTAGCCTTTATTACACAGGAAGCCATGTTGAATCAAATATTGAAGGGATGCAGGAAAATCCCATTGGATCCATCAGATTTCCACTGCAGCTCTGGTAGTGGGGCACTGATCTAAAGACCCCCATAATGGGGGATGGCCAGGCCATGAATGATGGCAGCAAAAGCCCAAAAACCAATCGGGCAATTGTTCGCGTTGCCCTCTCAGAATTTGGTCGAGCCTCGTAGAAGGCTCATTGAACAAGCACCGATCTACAAGATGTACATCGGGCCCTAAAGCTGGCCATACACCAATAGCCAAACAGCATAGAGTGTTTTACTGAACTATCGCCTGATCCCCAAACACATGCCCACTCGGCTCAGCTAGATGTACATGAATTCTGAAAGGGGTGATATGGGAAAGCAACTTAAAGGTGCCCCAGGCTGTAGTATATCTCCCCAAAAAAACTATAATATTAGGATCAGGCAACCAAAATCCAACATGACTGACCGTTCTCTTCCCTGACATCTATCAGAGGAAAAGTGGGATTCTGGAGGCAGCCATACACATTAGATTTTAATCTAAAGTGTATGGCCATGGAATGTAAACTATAAAAACAATAGTACTATCCGCCATAACCCATGACTAAAGGCCCTATTCCACGGAACGATTATCGACCTTATTCAGCCGATATCGGCCGATAATCGTCCCATGGAATAGAAGGCAACGATCAGCAGACATCGTTCACATTGGCCGATCGTTGCGTCATTTGGCTTTCAAACATGTTGAAAAACAAATGACCACGATAGCAGCGATCTGCCGCCGTCACTCCGTGGAATAGGAGCGGCGGCAGCAGACATGGCAACATGTCGCCAACCCATGATAATTTTTTCACAGGTAAAAAAACATGTGATTATCTACCATACGGAGATTATTGGTCTGTTCGGCTAATAGAGGCCCTCGAAAACACACAGTGTGAACACAGACTTATATTTACAGAGGAATGCCAGAAACATTATTCTACCTCCATGGAACTCCTAACGTAATTTATGCTAAGGCCACTGGCGTAGGGGCAAGTAAAGCAACCTCCAGTGACTGAAGCAGCATCCACTCACTGACTGGCCGAGCAGGCTGTCAATCATCCGGGTTGTTACTTCGGCTGAAAAGATCTGAGGCTGGTGGGGGTTCCGGATCGGTGATCCGGTGTTGGACAGGCACAAGGATGGGCGAGTAGTTTTGGTTATTATGTTTCTCCCTGCCCCACCTTATCTGAAAAATTGAAGCCCCAGACTTCTCCTTTAACAAAATGCTGACAAGGCCCGCCGATTTGCACAGGACTAGCCGACTCTCTAATGTATATGGAGGCCATGGATCGGGCATGCTGGATTACAAATGCACAATCCTTTTGACATAAGCCCCTCTTGCCAGTGTATGGACACTTCTAGTATCTTTACAATTAGCCTACCTTCCCTATAGTAAAAATGACAGCTCTTGTCATTGTTTTCTGGGGAACCCCTCAAGGAACCCCAAAGTTCCTAGTAAACGTGTTTGGGAAACACCACCTCTAAAAAGTTTTAACGTGACACATCACTTCGCAGGTGTGATCTTATGACACTTGCATTACAGACCACAGACATGTACATACATAGAATCTAGACCAGGGATGCAAATAAATATAACAAATACACCAGCAAAAATTTTATAGAGATCTTAAAAAAAAAATTATGTATATAGGCCTAGGAACTAAACCAGGACACAGTAAAAAATAAAATGTGACAAACAGTAACACATAATATTTACATGCTTTACACCTGGCTACAGGAAGCAGAATGCTTTCTTCCCATATACAAGCATCCAGCACTGCCTAAAAACTGTGGCTAACACCCACTGTCCCTGGACGGGCTCAGGAATGAGTGGGCTATGGAAGTCCTAACTTTCTGCGGGAGCCTGGATAAAACACGAGCACATATGGTCTGTATAAAAAGTCGACCAGGTTTGGCATCAAAGTCCATAAATTCGCACAGAAAAACACATCGTAGGCTTTTTAGGAATGGTTTATTCGGCAAAATAAGATAGTTGCTGTTTGTATGTTATATGGCTAAAATCACTGCTGGCTGGAAACCTGTCAGCGGAAAAGCCAATATCCCCCCCATGTACATACAATGTATGACGGAGGGGACTGGTGTAAGGGCCGTGTCAGGGCCACCGGGTCATGGGAGACGTCTATAAAGCTACAATATATCAATATGAATGAATGGGTCGTCCACAGGACGGTGGGGCCTTGTACAAATCCATTACAGGACTCCCACTCCAGAATGTGGGACCTCTTCTGTACTTCACTGGATGCCACACATACAGAGGTATTCTACCCAGCATAGTCATTAGGCGGAATGCCAAGTTTCCCTATGAGGACTAAATAGGTAAAATTATAGCAATCGAGCATTCTCATTTTTCAGCTCATCAATTGATAATTCCTTCAGCCAATTATCGACTCAATCACAACAAATCCTGATCAGCGACATGTGGACAACTGCATCTCCAGCCAAACTGCTACATGTGAATTCAGCCTTGGCAGGATGGTCAGGAAGTCTGGTGTGACCACAGTTGACCTCATGTAGTTCTTAGGGCTCACTCACATATATTAGAAGTCTTAGGAATTAGGAATACCGTTTTCTTCCATTGAAAAACATTGCCAATGCATTTACATTGTTTACGCTCATTCCATAATTTACACATTTTATGCATATATTGCTTTTATAATGTGCAGCACGTTCTCATTTCTACCATTCTTGTTATCAATATTCCTACAACACTACAAACCAAGCAAGTCTGTATCTTATCCGTAATTTCACCCCAGTGTGAACCGGCCTGTACACTGACCTCCGTGTAACCGGGCGACGCAGGGACTTCTAAAAGAGGAGGCTACATCATGCTGTCCTCTATTTGTGCACTTCAACACCTGCAAAAGCCATAGTGCAAAGTGTACGAGACACCGATCACTCCACTGAATTCTTGGAAGTGGTTTCGATTTCTCCGCCATGTCCAGTAGCCTGAGCGCAGGCCAAAGTTTTGAGAGACGGCTGCGTTCACTTAGGGAAACTATTTTACTATTTACCACAAATTACTACCAGACAACGTGATTTGCTAGTCATGAATTGGACTAAAACATGCTTGTGAGAGCCAGATTCCCTCGACTACACTGTACCACGAGTAAACAGAACCCTGAATGCTGCACCGAAATGTCAATTACAGACATATACGCGTCTCCTGTCAGAGGAGGAGCCCACCCCGCCGCCACCGCTCCGATTTGGTCTGTGAAGTGGGAAATTCTACATGACATGCCTATTAACATAAAGACTGCTCTACTGTATCATGACAACTCTCGGGACAGAGGTCACTTCCCAGTCTAGTCCTCAATTTAGGGTGTGCAGCACTAACACCATCGTAAGTGTGAAATACATGCGGTTTTGTGCAAAGACCAATCTGCTGCAAATCCCCTGCAGAACTCACAAGTAGCCCATGCAGATTGTACTGTGAGTCTTTTTTCCCGTTTGTCTGTACTCACTGGTTTCGCAAGTCCCGTCCTGGCCATGGGTCCGATGACCCGAACTGACAGCCGTCACTTTACGTCATCAGATCTAAGGTCGGGGCAGGTTGTGCAGCCAAAACGCAGACGCAAACATGCATCCATATTACTATAATAAGAAAACTACCAGACTTTAGTTAAATAAAACAAAAAAAATATTCCAACTTAAGGCCCTATTCCACGGAACTATTATCGGCCGTTACGGCCGATAATCGTCCCGTGGAATAAAAGGCAACGATAAGCCGACATCGTTCATGTCAGCTGATCTTTGCGTCGTTTGTCTTTCAAACATGTTGAAAGAGAAACGACTCGTACAGCAACGATCTGCTGCCGACACTCCGTGGAATAGGAGCAGCGGCAACAGACTGCTGCTGTATGCTATGGGCTGCCCGGACGATCTAGCGATCACCTGGGCAGCCCCCCCTGCACTCACCTGCTTGCTGCTGCTGCTGCGTATAATACCGGCGGCAGCGAGCGGGGAACAAGGAGCAAATGAGCGCTAATAGCGCTTGTTTGCTCCTCTCAGTCGGCCTTTATAGGGCCTTTACAGAACAGTCATGTGGGGTGGGGTGGGGGGATGCAGCATGTCCGTCAAGATTTCGGAAAACCGCAATGACTGGAACATTAAATTGTTAGCGTGACTTAAATAGCCTGACGTGTCAAAAGTTTTGATCAGTTGATGTCTGGGTGTTCAGGCAAACACCAATTGGGAGAAGCGTGTGGCACATCTATGGAGCCCATCTCTTGCAAAAAGCCGGAATGAGCAGAAAGTGAAGTGCACAGCCGTGTGCTTCTCCCGGCTCTAATGATCAGTGTGGGTTTGAATGCTCAGAATCAAAATTTTAAAATGTTCAGTGATCAAAATTTCAAGTGTTTTTTTTTTTAATAAAACGTAAACACTTTTTTTAAGAACATGTTAAAGGAGAACTACTGTATTAGCAAGTTAGAAGAATCTAACCTGCTGATAATCCCTTATTGCGCCCGGGATGCTGAGGAGGAAAGTATGAGGTCTTACGGCCAAAGATTACGCTATGGGGGGGCTTTCAGCAGGTTAGATTTGTCTAACCTGCTTATAGTTCCCCTTGAAAGATGCCAGAAACAACACCAGCATTGGACCACTTACGTTTTTTATAATGAACATGCGTCTGAAGAACCAATTGGGCAATCAAAAAATGTAATGCTAGCTTGAACTGCAGGACATAATGGAAACAGCACCACAATTGTCCACAGGTTGTATGCAGTATTGCAGCCTAGTCCCATTTCCTTCAATAGAGCTAGGCTGCAATACCATACAACAAATTTTTAGTGCCAATTCTGGAAGAAAATATCAATGTCACAAAAACTAGTCACAACAAGAATTTTCTAGTAGGGCAAACTCTTGGGGGTTTGTCCTTGGGCACATGACTTTGACCAGACCTGCCATTTTACTAGCCCAGCAAGAAGACTAATGCATGCCTATGGCTGTATCCATGTTTTCAAGGACTCCCCAGGGCTGCAGCCAACTTTTTCAGCCACTGATATTCAAATGCAGAATGATCGGACTCTAGCATGCTCAAGCTGCATCCATCTCTACAAAAAACCCAAAAAAAGTTAGGTGCCAACCAACATCGGGTCCTTTTAGGCTCTGTTCACACAGAGCAAAACTTGACATGTCCATTCTTCAGCGTGGAGAGAGGAGGCGTGCAAGCCTCCCATAGACGTCATTAGGACAGGGAGGCTGGTGGAATTCCGCCAGTTTTGCTTTGTGTGAACTGAGCCGTAGGGTCCTATTCCACGGGCTGATGGGGGCCCGATCAACGACGTAAACGAGCACAGATCTGCTAGATCGGCACTCGTTTACTGGGCCTATTCCACGGCCCCGATAAGCGTTAAGTGAGGGCTGCAGGGACATACTCTAGTTACCGATGTCCTTGCAGCCCTTGCACCATACATTACTTGTCCGGGCTGCAGGCTTCTCCTTCTCCCCGGGTCGCGCGCGCACCAGCTTCGGAGCGGGGCTGTCTGAACTGGCAGAACGCTCAGCCAATCACTGGCCATGTCCAGTTCAGACAGACCCGCTGCGAAGCTGCTGCGTGCGGGACCCCGGGGTGAAGGAGAAGACCTGCAGCCCGGACAGGTAATGTATGATGCTGCTGAAATCGTCGGTCGCCGCTGCGCACCGCTATTCCACCGTAGCGATGTGCTGGTGGCAAACGATGATTTTAGGTCTGGACCTAAATGCACGATCAGCCAATGACACGATTGGATGATCGTTTTCTCTATTCCACGGAGCGATGATCGGCCGTATTGGGCCGATTCGGCCCAATTATCGCTCCGTTTCGGCCGATTATCGCTCCGTGGAATAGGCCCCTTACACAGAGTTTTGTCTGACAGATTTTTGAAGCCAAAGCCAGAAACGGATTTGAAGAGGAGAAATCTCAGTCTCTCTCTGTCTAAAAGGACCCTTGGGTAACACAGGCTACTGCACTCTTGATATTTGCCCAATAAATTACCAAAGTGACAGATCTAAGCAAGACTTAACCTTGACTATAGTCAATACAAAAAATTCACAGCAAAGCAACCTCTGTAAACGTACAGAGGACCCCAATACGGCTGCATGTTGCAAAAAGCATTGATGCAACACAATCACATTCTGAGCTAAGTGGTAAACAATTGGTGTCACCTATAATTAACAGGATAAATCGGGCCGATCATACGATTAACGATGTCTGAGTAATGAATTTTTTTTTCATAACGATCAGCGTTTAGACGGTAAAATTCATCGTACGGAAAATTAGTTTTGCGATTGCTTAAGCCTATCTCACACATTGGTTAAATCGGCGAACGACTGTTTACACGGAACGATCTGCGAATTTTTTGTGAACGACGATTTGAGAACTTGTTGTAAGATCAAAATGAACGATTTCTCGTTCGTCGTTTGATCGTTTTACCCCCAACAGAATCTTGGAACAGAAAGGAGCATGTTGAATTACACCGCATTACTCTAGAGAAATGTTTCTCAGATCAATTGCTGTCAGAAAGTTATACAGATTTGTAAATTACTTCTATTTAACAAAATCAAGTCTTCCAGTACTTATCAGCTGCTGTATGTCCTGCCGGAAGTGGTGTATACTTTCCAGTCTGACACAGTGCTCTCTGCTGCCACCTCTGTCTTTGTCAGAAACTGTCCAGAGAAAGAGAGGTTTTCTATAGAGATCTGCTACTGCTCTGGATAGTTCCTGTTGGGTAAAAAGGTCACGGCAGAGAGCACTGTATCAAAATGGAAAGAACACATCACTTCCTGCAGCTGATAAGTACTGAAGACCTGTGATTGTTTAAATCATGGGTCTCAAACTCGTGGCCCTCCAGCTGTTGCCAAACTACAATTCCCATCATGCCTGGACAGCCAAAGCTTTACCTTTGGCTGTCCAGGCATGATGGGAATTGTAGTTTGGCAACAGCTGGAGAGCCGCGAGTTTGAGACCTCTGGTTTAAATAAAGTGATTTACAAATCTGTATAACTTTCTGGCAGTTTATTTGAAAACTATTTTTTTTTCTCCAGAGACCCCCTTTAATTTTGTTGACCCTCACATGGTTCTTTTTATAGAGAGGAATAAGATGCTGTTGTACACCCTTGGCATGTCGGGATGAAACATTCCCAATCCTGTTTACCAGAGACACTTGGAGACGGTAAAGCGGCCCCTATACACATTAGATTGTCAGCCCATCCTGCAAAACTTTGACCCTATGTGCATGGCTAGCTTTAGACGGCTCCTCTTTCCAAGTCACGAGGGACACCTTAAGGTAGTTTATGCAACTTTTCCTCCCATACAGGACAACGGAAGGGTCACACAAATAGCCTGACACTTAAGAATCCGCCTTCCCATAGAAATCTGCTATCACACCGACTTGCTCTTAAGATAAAGGAATTTCTGACAAGGTGTAGAAACATCTCCAAAAGATCTGCATAAGCCGACATAATTCTCTAGAAAGGCATACATTACGGGATGACAGCTTCCTCCTCCCAGCGCACAAGGATTTACTTTAAAGGCTCGCTGCATTGTGAGCCAATGAAGACATAGTAACACCGTCCAGACAGTATGCATGTACACTCCACGGCCAAATACTTCCCTTCTGTCTACAAAACACTCGCACAGGTTGTTGACACAAATATTGATATTTTTAACTCCTTAGGCAAACTCTTTAAGAAGCTGTCATGAATTCAATCACTGTTTCCTTAACAAGGCAAAAGCGCTGGAGGCTCACAAAGGAAAAAAAAAAAAAAAAAAGTCTAAGAACAGGGCTCAGCTAATGTAGTAGAAGGTGGTCTGCGCTAAACACATCACTCCGAGCAGCAAGGAAAGAACTGGCAACGAAATCAAGTCCACGTGTTTATTTGGCAAGAACAGAGGGTGGAGTCTGAGCGTTCAGAGCGCGGCCCGTCTATAGAACACAAATGACATTGTTTGATAACAGCCCGACAGTGAATAGAGACCAAGCGTGCCAAATCATTCACTCCTATTGTCAAGACAAACTTAAAGGGGTGCTCCACTTTAGCAATCCTTACTTGTCCAAGGACAAACTTATGACAAAAGTGTCTCCCTAGTCACAGGACTCTAAGCAATTAGCTACAATCTGTTAGCAAACTTGTCGGTAAGTGGTCAATTTCCCTATAGCGCCACCAAGGGGGAAAAAAAAGCATTACACAATGGCCATTCAATACACAATAAATTGTCTGTCTAATTCAGGACAGGTCTTCCAAAAGAGGCGACTCTCTTTGTAACCACTGTCTTGCAGTCAGAATAGGAGACCTTCCGAATAGTCCGGTATATAAATGTCTCCTCAAGACTGATGGGGAAAAAAAAGTTGTTAAAAGGTGTTAATGAAAATAAATAAATATATATGTCTGTCTATATACACTGCTTTCTTTCAGATCATCACACCTGTCCTTTTGTTGTGTGTACTATTAGGCTCCGTTCACATGGCGTAAAACTGACAGAATTCCGCCAATCCTCCGTGTTATAATGACAGTCTATGGGAGGCTTGCGCGCCTCCTCTCTCCACGCTGAAGAATGGACATGTCCATTCCACGGTGGAGAATTCCGCCAGTTTTACTCCGTGGGAACGGAGCCTTAAAACTCAACTCCATTCACTTCAATGGAACTGAACTGCAATACCACACACAAACTGACGACAAGAGTGGCGCTATTTCTGGAGGAAAGCGGATAATGCTGGATAACTCTTTTTTGAACCAGATGATTAGATGTCTTTTGGACCTGTACTATGATCCTCTAGTCAATGCAGCGCGTCTAATACTCAGAAGCAGTTTCCAGGAGAGGTGATCAAACATGTTCTTCGTTACGTATTTATGGAACGCTCGAGCACGTACTTTAAGTAAAAAAAAAATAAAAAATAAAACAATGCAGGTATTGTTTAAAGGGACACAAGCAGACAGGAATGTACACACCAGGCATAGTGAACTCTACAGCATGCACCCACACAGCGGCTATTCCTCGGCCGTCATGTACGTCACTGACAGTAGTAACCAGAAATGCGGCTCCTACCCTTAATGACAGTATATTATACTGCACCAATGAGCCAGTCAGAAGTAGCCAAGCCTCATAACTAGACAGACAGACATTGGGGAGGGGTGGAGAGCTCGGCTCAGCAAGATTTTTGGTGATATTAAAAGGGCTTTACAGTAGACGACAATTTAGGATCTTCTATTTCCAGGTACATGCAGAAACAAGCCAGCTACACACGGTGTCTGAACAGAGATCCAAAACCAAGCTCCATAATATGCAGACTACAATAGAATGTTTTCTATACTGGAGCTAAGAAAGGGGCCAATGAGAACAATCCCAACAGCCACCAGAACCAACACCACCACCATCACCTTTACATCGCATCTCAGCCATTGTGCATGGTGATCTGAGGTCCGCATTACTGCTCAGTCCCAATGCAATTCTCTACGACCAGTCCTTGTCACAATGCGGCTTCCAAGGCAAAGCACCCTTTTCTGCATGTAAAAATAG
Source organism: Dendropsophus ebraccatus (assembly GCF_027789765.1). Taxonomy (NCBI): domain Eukaryota; kingdom Metazoa; phylum Chordata; class Amphibia; order Anura; family Hylidae; genus Dendropsophus; species Dendropsophus ebraccatus. The sequence goes on from NC_091455.1 coordinate 53,231,607, forward strand.
ACAGTTTTTCTGTGCACTTCAGCAGTGCGGGTCTGTGGGGGACTAATATTTCATGGATCATTGGTTTCACAATAACCACTAGTTCTAGCTCGAGGGAGGAACTAACCTGTTAGCAATGGCAGTGCCATACTGAAAGTCATTGAGCTCTTAGACAAGACACTCTATGTTGGTGAATACCTATGGCAGAGAGAATATACAAATTAGAGGACACTAAAAGCAGGAGCACCAGCTAGAAGGCTCTGGAGTTTGCCACGCTCCAGCCTACGTAGGCGACAACGCTTGATTCTCAATGTCAGAGTGAAATAGCCGAACTCACTACTGGGAAGGCTTACATGCAAATCCATGAATCACCAAGACTTCGGTGGTAATGTACAAACCCGACAAAACATACGAGTCATTGGAGATTCTACCGTACACTCCAGCATTAGATTGTTATGCTGATCATCCAGAACATTAAGACTTACACTGAAAGATGGTAGGATATCTATCGGGCAGTCAGTGAAGAGTTGATAACTAGGTCAGCGGAGTTCCAATAAGTCAGGTCCTGTGGGATGTTCTCAGTACAGAGTGGTTAGTACCTACCAAAAGTGCCCAAAGAGGACAAATGGTAAAGCTAACACAATCATGACTGTCCAATGCTGAGTGCATGGGGAGCAAAGACTACTCTGGCTGGTCCGATCCCACAGGAAAACTACTGGAGAGCAAACTCCTGAAACGTTCTGTCTGGCTTTGACAAAGGTGGCAGAACATAAAGTACATCCCAACTTGCTGAATATGGGGATGTGTGGCTGCAGACTGGTCAACGTGCCCATGCTGACCCCTACCACAGGACTCCTCCAGGTCTTGCAGGGTGGACGCCTCAATGACTCGGATGTTTTGGTGGCACAAGGGGGAACTATAGAATATCAGTGTGATAATTTTACTCTTATGACATCAACCCTCCTACCATGTTACACAAGACAGAGGTGGCACGCAACACCTAAATCTGACAGACATATTCCTCACTGCCCGGCAGATTTATAGCCCAGCACACCCAGGGTACATCTCTGGTACTACAGTCCTGTCACTTCACAATGTACGTTATACAGTTTGCCCGACATGGAAAAGTTTTATCATATAACTCCTACACTGTAAAAGCCAAGCTATACTCGTGCTGCCACTACATAACATGCAAGGGCCTGAAATGAAGACAGAATAATACCACCAGCTATGGATTCAAGGCTGGTTTGAATGAATTTCACGAAAATTCAGGGTCACAAAACCATTATGAAAGTTTCAGGGGACCGGTAAACTGGACAAATCTCTGAAGAAGAGAAGGAGATGGCCCTTCCTCCCCAGACAAGATGTGTTACTGTAGCCTAGTGCCGAGAACCAAAGGATAAGGCACACGAAATCCAACATGCCCAATCACTATAGAGAGAGCTGGGAGGTCACCACACACACACACACACACACATTAGCTGGTGGAATTTGGCAGTCACACATATTATATATATATAAATACACAGCAGATTTCTTGCAGAAGTTTCTTTGAATGCTCCGATAATCTGTATGGGGCTTACAGAAATCTACGTGCTTCCCATCAAAACCTCCTCAAAGAACTTTCTGCAACAAAGTAACTGTGTGAGCATAGGAGGTGACCCCCACTGACATGTTACACCAGGTTGTCCTGAGTGGAAGTGGAAGATGCTCTGTGTATCAGCTCCCCCCCCCCCCCCCCCCCCAAACTGGACCTATGGACAGTCCTTACAAGATCAATCCGTTCTTCATCACAGTGAATGAACAGGTAGCACACGCACTGAAGGTGAAAGTAGAGCAAGGCAGCACAGCCCCTTACATACACTACAGTAGCCATTTAGCACACATCCCTTCACACGAAGGTCACCGGTGGAAATACATTAGATGATGCTTCCTAAACAACATGTCCTGTTAGCATCTCAGATGGTAAATCTTACCTAGCGAGAGCTTAAAAAGAATGCGATGCTGCAGCTCTGATCTAATCAGCTTTCCCATACTTATGGAGAACATCCTTAAGAGCCCTGTTGTCATACGTAGCCTACTTATTTTACAGGACGTACGACAGCTGTTTAACCCCTACCTGTTCATCAGAGACCAATCTGCAACTCCGAGGAGCTCTCCTGTCATATCAGATGTGAAAGAGCCGTCGTTCCGTATTCTCACACGTCCATAACAAAGTACACACACGACTTAAAGGCAAGACAGGGTCAATGCTAACACTGACGTGACTAGCGAATAAAGTTGTTCAAATATTCATTATGTCACTGTTAGACTGGATGGTAACTCGCCTCTGCTACATCACCGCTTCTCAGTAACGTACTGTGTATTTTATTGTATTGTAAGTTAAAGAAACAGAAACTTTTCTAGAATTTTTTAAAGACTGAAATCAGCCCGAGCCGAGTCCTATAGACGTCAGACGAAAACTGGCACCTGCAACTATCACCTCACAATGAACATTACAAAAGCAAGTGGCTCAGACAATAATTATAAAGTGTACTTTTCCAACGTCTTTATAAAAGGGTTTGGAAACAATGTGTCTCTATCTAAATGACAGGATAAATTGTTATTAAAGCCTTTATTTAGGCCCAAGGAACAGATCTGCCGGTCCTGCCTCGGCATGTTCAGCTAGCTTGGGAAGACAATTTCCGAGCAAAAAAAAAAAAAAAAAAAAAATAGGAACAATAAGGTGTGCGTTCACCAGTCGTACATGATGTCCTGGAGGAAGGTGGGACAAGCGCAGGAGGGGAGCAGAGCCTCTGGCCGGGACAGAACATAAAAGACCTGGAACAGTTATCCAAACCATCAGAGCAAGCGTCACAGCAAAGTTCCCAACAGTAAATTATAGATAGGCTCCGCAGGATGACCGTCTCTACAGTTTCACCAGCACCCCACAGACAGCTCCGGTTCCAGCTCTGCCGTCTCTGGTTACATTTAATTGTCACAAGACAAGGGACATTAACCATTGGCTGAACTAAGAGGAGATCGCCGTCTGTTGCTGGGCACAATCCATACAACGGATCCCCTGAAGAATTGACATTTTCACAGGAAAACAAATGGTTAAAACAGATGTGAATATTCTGAAACAAACATATCAAGATAAGAAAAAAAAAAATCTTAATAGGAAAAATTAACCACACAATAGAAAACTAAAGACACAACAGCTTAAAAAAAAAAATCAAAAATGTGATGTATTAAAAAAGAAAAGTATTAAAATAATTCTTTGAATCAATGCTAATGTTAACCCTCACACCACCATCTACAGCAACATGTGAGGTCATTCCCAGAATCCTCTGCAGATAAACACAGGCCAGTGACATCACGCCCTAGAAGAGGAAACAAGTGGTGTTCCACTTATACCAGTCCGTAAAGGCAAGTAAAGCCCACAGCATGGAATATTCTGGGGAAAATTGTAAAATATAGAAAGACTAAAAAAAAAAAAATAATAACATTTACAGAAAAAGAAAACTATGGTAAAGGGTAAAAAAAAAAAAATATAGGATGATAAGAACATTACACGACAAGGAACCAACGAAACAATAAATATTAAACAATAAAGAAAGAAACTCACAAATAAAATAAACAAAACCACAATGGTCACCCTGCCCTCTCCTATCATCTAGAAAGGCCATTGAAATCACATTATACTTCTCACCTCATACTGACCAAAAACGGAGTAATAGAATATCTATAGTCTATAAAAAACCTACACCAAGTCACTCTACAAAAATCTCATATTCCAGGGTATCTTAACCAAAAAAAGCTGACAAATACATCTACAATATCTTACTATATTTTTTATGAGGAAAGGAGAAACAAACAGGTCTCCTTCTCTATAATAGACTATGTCAAATCCAAACCTGTTACCCCGAACGCCTGCAAAAACTTTTAGCCTGTGTTCACATGTTGATGCAGCTTGTGTACGCAACTTTCTTTTAAAACTAAAAGTTAAAATTCATGTAAAAAAAAAAAAAAACAAGAGAAAGCACAGCCAACAACACACGTAGCTGCAGCATAGACAATATTCTCACAATACATCAAAATAACAAAGTGTTAAAATCCTATCAAATGTATTTTAATATTACAGAAATGTCCTGCCTAAAATAAGGATAAGAGTAAAATCTGGCCTGGGAGGTGGAGGCTCCTACTATGTGAGGCCTGGGAGAGGCCCCTGTGCCCTTGTGGTGTTATCCGTGTCAGTCAATAGGTCCCAGTTCAATGAAAGCTGCCATTTTAGGTTAGGCTGGAAAGCTTCTGTTGTGTAACAGTCTGACACAAACACACAAAGCACACTGAGCCCTGAACATGGGACGGGAACTTTCCCCAAATAAGACAATCATCATCTCTGCAAATAAGAGGCGACTTGTCGCTTTCAAGGTGCGATGTTTCCGTGACCATCAACTTATTTCGATAATGATGATGTGATCTTAAGGAGATTTGGAAAAGTTGAGAAACTTGTGAAAGTAACAGAAAAATGTGATTTTTAGGGCAAACATTTGGGGGTGTAACCCCTGGCTATATAGTCCACCATGTGACAGGTCACCAAGGGGCAGCAAGGTAGGATGGACTGTCCTGGGACAATACACCCCCTGAGAAGAGAAAACCTTAGAGTTATCTGCGTATTCTTAAAGGAGGATTCGCTGAGAAGAAAAGCAGAAATAAAAGTTTTGTGGCCCAGCACCTGCCCCACATGGAGCGCTCCTCAGCTCGGGGAGGGACAGGAGACAGAGCATGGTGCGGGTCGGTGATCTCTCCCATTCAAAAGGAAACTCCTCCTCAACTGCTACTTTGTGTCCTTTGTCTATTGTTTGTTACGTGAAAGAAAATACTTGCAACAGAAGAAGAAGAAAAAAAAAAAGCAAGAGTGAGGGCTGAGAAGTGCCCAAGTCAATGGGGTATGTAAGGCAGTATTATAGGGGGGGGGAGCTGCCATGTTTTCTGTGGTGGGTGTCTCTCCCATCCTCACTGGCTGCCTCCTCCTCCTACCCAAGGGTACCCTCCAGTGAAAGGCCATCAGGAGGAGATGAATACATAGCAATGATGGCTGCTGGTAGCCTGCAGCGCCTTCTCCATGAGCCTCATCCTTCCCTCCCCACATCCACCCCCCTTGCTCCACCACCAGCTCCAGCAGCAGGGGAATAAACAGGAGGCCATGTCTTCTGCCATCATCACATCCCAGCAGAGGACAATGACCCACACCCACCTCCCTTTATCAGCCCCCCATTATGGCTGGATGAGAAGCATCCCAGCTGAGGAGGTGATGGGGGCGTGTGCACACACAGCGGCCATCTCAAGGCAAACACAAACATGGACATCCCTCTCCTGTGTGCCCAGCAGAGGCCGGGGTCAGAGCCCTGTGTGCCCCCCGGAATAGAGTGCCCCCCGCTCGGTCCCGGACACTTTTGGCTCCTCGTGGTCGTGCAGCCGCCCCCTCCCCCCGGCTCCCTACACGTCTGCCCGGAGCGCTGCCCATCTATGGCTACAAAGTATCGCTGCTGGCACGGGCACGCTGCACACACACACACACACACACACACACACACACACACACACACACACTTTGCACAAGTTGATCAGCAGCCGAGGGAAGGGATCGGGCAATGTCGCGATAGGATGTCAGGACAGGGACATCATGCGGTCAGGACCCCTCCTCCCCCCTCCGGCCACAGCTCCTCCATCCATCCATCTCTCTTTCTCTGCCCTCCCCCACCACTCGTGCTCAGCAAGGGCAACCCCACGGCCGGGGCACCCCGGGGGGCACACACACAACTTACCCCGGAGTGGCATTGTTCCAGCCATGCTGCTGCCCCCGCTCCCGGGACTACTACACAACTCATCTGCTGCCCCCGAGTGCACCCCTCATCTGCCCCAGTGCACCCCTCATCTGCCCCAGTGCACCCCTCATCTGCCCCAGTGCACCCCTCATCTGCCCCAGCACAGCCCTCATCTGCCCCAGTGCACCCCTCATCTGCCCCCCAGCACAGCCCTCATCTGCCCCCCAGCACAGCCCTCATCTGCCCCCCAGCACAGCCCTCATCTGCCCCCCAGCACAGCCCTTATCTGCCCCCCAGCACAGCCCTTATCTGCCCCAGTGCACCCCTCATCTGCCCCAGCACACCCCTCTTCTGCCCCCCAGCACAGCCCTTATCTGCCCCAGTGCACCCCTCTGCCCAAGTTGCCCGGTTGGTGACTTACCGATCGGAGTGCGGCACCAGGAGCCCTATTGTCTGCTCGGGAGTGCAGGGACACTCTGTTATCTCTGTCTCCCCCCCTTTCCTCCTGTCCAGGCTGAGGGAGGAGGGGGAAGCTGTGTGTGTGCCTGGAGTTTACGCTTTCTTTCCCACACTCCACCTTTTATCCGTATTCCCGTCCCGAGCTCCCGGCTCCTTCTTCTTCTTCTTTCTTGGTTTTCTTTCCTTTGTGTTTTTAATTTCGCCTCAAGTTTTTTTTTCCTCTCTTTTAATCCGATAGTGTAACGAGCGCGTCCGCACGGAGGAGGCGAACCCGCGGCCCCGCCGGACACTCACTGCTCGGGATCCTCTCCACTCCGGGCACCAGCTCCGGCCGCGTGCATGTGCCCTCCCCGAGGACCGCGCGCGCCCCCGCCGGCTCTCACACACACTCACTCATAGCAAGCCCCGCCCCTCGCTGCCCTCCCTCCCCCGCTCCCCTGCCACACAGCCCGTGACGTCACACGGCCACCAGGCATAATTTATGCAAGAATTCACTAGTGCTTTTCATTCAGTTCTCTCACCCCCCTCCCCTCCCCTGCCTGCTCTTAAAGGGACCCAAATATATTCCTCACACTTTACTACTGTGTGTGTATACAGCGCCGTGTACAGCGCCAGCAATTAGATATAACAGGAAATATCATTTATATTTTACACGAGGATTAATTTTATTTTATTTTTATTTTTTTTAGGAGACGTGTATGTAAATAAATCAACATTTCCCGGAACAGGGGGGTCCGGCTGAGGTACAAGACCCCAGGAATACATCAGCATTGACTGCAGGGTCCACAGGTTTGGGGGAGGGGCAGGAGATATATAGATCCCTATGGAGACATCCTACATCTGAGGATGAGCAAGTAAACAACCCCCCCCCCCCTCAGGGATGACTGTAAGGGGAAGTTCACACCAGGCAGATACCATGCAGATTATTTTCAATAGGAAAATTTAAAAAAAATGCATCATATCCACCACTTATAAACATTCCCTATCCTGTGGCTTTAAAACTACAACTCCCATCATTCCAGGGCAGTCCTCTAGCTGGCTGTGCACCATGGGAGTTATAGTTTTGCACAGCTATAGATGGAGAACACGGCTTGCGCTGACATTTTTGCTGTTTAGTGACTATTAAAAGTTGACTGTAAAAAACAAACAAAAAAAAACCACACACATGCATAGACCTATAGATACATGAGTGGTCCCCGGCTGCTGCAGAACTACAACTCTCATCATGTCTGGTTGCAGAATAGCAATAACTGAAAAGCAACAGGTTGGGGAACCACTGTAACGGTTAATTTATAGGATCCGGCAAGGTCTACAAGTGAGGAGGGGGGCACTGTGTATCCATAGAGACCCCTATTATTAGTAGGAGATAAGAGAAATGACTCCCCAGGTATTCATAAGCCTCGACAACATGATAGGAGTTGTAGTTTTGTAATGGCTGGAGAGATACAAGCTGTAAGGGTAAATTCACACTTCTTATATCAGATCTGGCAGGGTCCATAAGTGTGTGTGGGGGGAGGGGAGCACTATATCCATAGATCCCTCCTGTACATTTATGGAAATGTCCCACATCTGAGGATATGCAAGTAAACAACAGCCCCGGGGGTCTGGGATCACTGTAAGGGCTCATTTCCATATATCACATCTGCATTTCATTTTTTTTATCATTCACATTTTATTTATTTTTTTATACACGCTGTATTTTTAAAGGGGCTATTTGGGATTTTTTTTTTATGATTTTTCCGCAATTCTGTTAAGGAAGGTAGTAAATAGAAGGAACCCTGTACTTACCTTCCTGTCTCCTCTCAGTCACTCAGGTGCTCCCCTGCCTCAGCATCGGATTGGCTGATCCATATGCCGGAGCTGGAATCACTAAGCAGTGGGGGCGGAGCTTCATAATACCTGGGGGTGGTGGGGGGGAGTGAGGAGGGTGAGTATGGGGATTTAACTATTTATCACCTTGAGCCGAATGGTAAATCAAATGTTTCTCGGGAAACTCCTCCTAAGTGTATTGTGTTCTTATTTCAATAGATTTTAACAGCCACGTGTAGGTGTAACTTTCACCAGGTGACACCCTAATTGTCTATGGAACAAAGTCAATTAATGTTGAAAACAAATATTGCACACAAGTAAGGTTTCGTTCACATGGATCTATCCAATATATATTTCGTCTAAAAATACAGAGAAAAATACTATAAAATAATGTGAACATAGTTTAAAAGGGTACTACGGTGAAAATCTTTTCTTTCAAATCAACTGAGAAAGTTATATAGATTTGTAATTTACTCCTATTTAAAAATATCAAGTCTTCCAGTACTTGTCGGCTGCTGTATGTCCTGCAGAAAGCAGTGTATTATTTCCAGTCTGACACAGTGCTCTCTGCTGCCACCTCTGTCCATTTCAGGAACTGTCCAGAGCAGGAGAGGGTTTCTGTGGGGATTTGCTGCTGCTCTGGACAGTTCCTGACATGGACAGAGGTGGCAGTAGAGAGCACTGTGTCAGACTGGAGAGAAAACACCACTTCCTGCAGGACATACATCAGCTGATAAGTACTACAAGACTTGAGATTTTTAATTAAAGAAGTAATTTACAAATCTTTATAACTTTCTGAAACCAGTTGGTTTGACAGAAAAATATTTTTGCCAGAGTACCCCTTTAACTGCAGGGAGGCATATTGAACGACTGCTGTATAAGTTGTTAAAAGTCACCTTAGAAAGGTATATACTGTATATTATCCAGCTGTAGTAGTGCTCTGCATCATGTTCAAATCAGTGTGTTATCAAACATATTCCTTTATTATACCTTTTTATAGCATTTTATATTGAATCAGAAACGGTAAAGAGAAGCCTGGGTGAACGAGGAGGAAAAAGTGTGGGAAGCAGCTATTGGCCTTTGTCCACTGGTTTAGATGATGAGGATAGGATGGGGTGTTGATGTCCCAGGGGCATTGTTCTAGATGTCATGGATCAGTGATCTTCAATAGTCTTTTCTGACCAGTGGTGGCTACTGGAGCCTCTGGGTAGGCATCATGTTAGTGGTTTACTGCCATATATGATGGCTTCATGCATCTGCTCTGCAACTGTACAGTCTGGGGGTTGTTGGCAGAAAGAGCTGATGAATGTGGTTAGGGATTCTTTTTGTCTTTTTATTAGCTTGAAAGCTATGGAAAGTAGTGTGAGGAATATATATATATATATATATATATATATATATATATATATATATATATATATACAGGGGTGTCTTGGATTACGAGTATAATTTGTTCCAGGACCATGCCAGTAATCCAACCAAATCCACTCCAAAGCAGATTTTCCCATAAGAAATAATTAAAATGCAGACATTTGGTTCCACTTCCCAAAAATATTTTTTTTAATCTGAATAACAAGTTAAACTGATGAAACAAACATTTAGAAACAGTTAGATAAGTTACTGTACAATATAGCAAGCAGCATGAAGTGTATAATGTATAGTAAGTACATAAACCTGAAGAAACAGCAGCAATTTGTAGATACAGGATGGAACTTTAGATCTCCGTAATGCAGTAGTGTAGTACAACAGAGGTCTGTGTGGGCACATGAAAGCAGTGGGGAATGGGGGGGGGGGAGTCAGAATGGACCAATCAGAAAGTGAGAATCACAGAGCTGTGCAGGACTACAGTGACAGAAACTTTTCTATACAGCAGTGTGTATAGCTGAGTGTAAATGCAGGCACATTATAGCAGCAGTGTGTATTGCTGAGTGTTAGTGCAGGCACATTATAGCATCAGTGTGTATAGCTGAGTGTTAGTGCAGGCACATTATAGCATCAGTGTGTATAGCTGAGTGTTAGTGCAGGCACATTAAAGCATCAGTGTGTATTGCTGAGTGTTAGTGCACGCACATTATAGCATCAGTGTGTATAGCTGAGTGTAAGTGCAGGCACATTAAAGCAGCAGTGTGTATAGCTGAGTGTTAGTGCAGGCACATTAAAGCATCAGTGTGTATTGCTGAGTGTTAGTGCAGGCACATTATAGCATCAGTGTGTATAGCTGAGTGTAAGTGCAGGCACATTAAAGCAGCAGTGTGTATAGCTGAGTGTTAGTGCAGGCACATTATAGCAGGAATGGAGAGGATGGGAAACACAAGGGCTGACAGAGACTGCAGGTAGCATGAGTGAATGAGCAGGATATATGTAGGCAGATACATGCTGCACTCTCTGTCCGGGGAGAAAGGGGTTACAGCTATGGTGAGATTACCTCCACAGTCCTGTCCCCTGATGCAAGCCCCAGCCTGAAGTGAAATGGGTGTGGGGTTTAACCCTTTAGGCTATGTTCACACTACGTATATTTGAGGCTGTATATTTGAGGCTGTATAGCAACCAAAACAAGGAGTGGATTTAAAACACAGAAAGGCTATGTTCACATAATGTTGTAAATGAGTGGATGGCCGTCATTTAATGGCAAATATTTGCTGTTATTTTAAAACAACGGCTGTTATATTGAAATAATGGCAGTTATTTACTGTTATATGGCGGCCATCCACTCAATTTCAACATTGTGTGAGCAGATCCTTTCTGTGTTTTCAATCCACTCCTGGTTTTGGTTGCTATGAGGACCTAACAAGAGGACCAAATACAGCCTGAAATGTACGTAGTTTGAACATTCTTGAGACATATGCATTATCCAATCTTACATGGTGAGTCCTAATGTATTATTAGGCAGGTCTGTTGTCTTCTAAAGGAATATACGTATTTTGTTGTCAGTTGAAATGTCATTGGAATCGATAGAATCTACAAATGGATAAATCATTTTATTCTTTTGTTTGTTGTTGTGTTTTTGGATGTAACTATTTCTTGTATGTCTGCCTGTTTATTAGAAGTGTCTCCAGAAAATAAGCTGATTACATGGTTATCCACCAATGAATCTCCAGCGATTGTCAGTAATCTGTAGGAGAACCAAGCAACAAGTGTTCCTTCCCCTGCAGCGCCACCACAGGCGATAAGAGGCATTACACAGATGTCCTTAAAGAGATACTACCCCATTTACAGAGAATTACCCGAGAGGCTGTTTAAAGGGTTTCTTGACCAAAATACCTCTAAAAGGACTATTTGCCTCTTAAAATTCAGGGTACAGTGAAATAACACATTGTCTGTATACAGTGTAATAAAGGTAATAGCTGTCATGTCAGCTGGTATATTGTATAAAATCAGGCAGCCATCTTTCTTCTATAGATGCTACAATCTAATGTTAAATATCTGGGAGGTAGATCAGCCCTTGTATTATCATTCTATCTGAGCTGCAGTAATTTGAAAATAAAAAGATGCCAGCGCCATTGCACTTTCCTCCTCTCCATTACACACAGCCACAATTCAACTGCACCCGTCCTTTTGCTGTGTGTGTAAATTGCCTTTTGCTGTAAAATAGGTCGAAGGTATAAAAATCATTTATGGTCAGGCATGCAAAGTTTAACACTGCAGGCACAGCAGACAATATAATCTGCCTTAAATCTCCTGCCAGCATCTCTGCTAGATAAAAAAAATGCCTAAGAAAGGGTTAAAACCAAGTGGGGGGGGGGGGGATACAGACAACTTGTTTTCAAAGCATGCAGATATGCTCTCTGTATAATAACAATGACAAGCTGTTCATTTTTTTATATATATATATCACATATTCTTATTTTTTTTTAAGTTATATTGTTGCATTAGAACAAATCCGTCATTAGGATCTATTCTATCTATCTATCTATCTATCTATTTATCTATCTATCTCCTATCTATCTATCTATCTATCTATCTATCTATTTATCTATCTCCTATCTATCTATCTATCTCCTATCTATCTATCTATCTATCTATCTATCTATCTATCTATCTATCATTTATCTTCTATCTATCTATCTATCTATCTATCTATCTATCTATCTATCTATCTATCATCTATCTATCATTATCTATCTATCTATCTATCTATCTATTATCTATCTATCTATCTATCTATCTATCTATCTATCTATTTAGTATTTTTTGTATTTATTATCTATCTGTTTATCAATATGTTATCTCTCCATCTGATATCTCTATACTTACTATCTATCTATCTATCTATCTATCTCTATCAATCTAATTTATCTAGCTGATTTCTATTTGTTATAATATTTATCTATCTCATTTCATGAGTCTTCATCTATCTTATCTCTCCATCTGGCATCAATCTATCATCTACCATCTATCTGCTTTTGATTTACTCTATCTATCTATCTATCTATCTATCTCATATCTATCTACCATCTATTTATCTGTTATCTATCTAATCTAATCTGTTTGTTATCTATATCTCTTTAGCAATCTTGATATATTTTATCTATCTATCTCATATCTCTTTATCAATCTCATAGCTCTCTCTCTCTTATATATTTTTTTTATCTCTCTCCCATCTATCTCCTATCTATCTATCTATCTATCTATCTATCTCTCTCCTATCTATCTATCTATCTATCTATCTATCTATCTATCTATCTATCTGTCCGTCTATCTATCTATCTATCTATCTATCTCCTATCTATCCATCCATCTCTCTCTCTCTCTCTCTCTCTCTCTATATATATATCATCTCGTCTCTGTTAATCTGTTATCTATGGAGAACTAGTATACCAGTATACAAAGGAATGCTAATATTTAAAATATATTTCACATTACTATAAATTCTTACATTTCTAGTTTACTATTAATGACACATAGGATGCCTGTGAAATAGAGAGGGGAAGGGGTAGAAAATGATGTGAGATACAAGTTATGAAACTATTGAACATCACCAGGAATGGAAACTTGTAGCATGAGATAGACATGAAGGAAATGAATGATTAGGTCTCATGATATGTGAGCAATGTGAAAAGCAACTGCATTATCAAGGGCACATAGGACTGGTTTTTGGTTCTTCATGTAACAGGTTGATCATTATCATAGTACCAGTAAGGTCCACGTGTCTGGACTGGTTCTGCTAGATTTCAGGGAGAAGGGTTCAATTATTCCCAAATTACCAATCCTGTTGAATCTATTTTATATAGATTAGATAACATTTGAGGTTGGCAAACCATGTGCCATCCAGTGTATTGAACTAAGTGAAGTAAAAGAGAAGTGCTCTTTACTCCTGGTCAGCTTTACTCTTCTCTTTATTAGATGTATACCTAATATTTATGATTGTTATAACAATTTTTTTCAATGCATTATTTAGGTGTACATTTCTCTAGCTAGCAGCTTGCTATATCTGAAGTACCGAGTACAGGATGAATTTATGAATTTCCATAAGCTATTTTATTCCAACAAAGTTTTGGATAGCTGAGACTGAAATAACAATTCTGCAACCTCTTCCCACAGAACTCTCTGTTGCACAATTTATCTGTTACTTCTACCAAATATGTGAAAATAGATTGACAGCTGGGTGTTACCAGTTGGGGGCGTGTCTCCACACACCCATTTGTCAATTTATTCATAGGATTAGCCGAGGAACAGAACAAAGCAAAGTGATGGACAAATATGCCTCAAAATTATTATGTCATGGAGAATACAAGTGTATTTTATAACAGATGTCAGGAGTAGTGACAGGATATATTACTATGAATTCTCTAAAATGCTAATCTCACCAATTTTCTTTCTTAAACTTAGTAAACGGGCTCTGTCATTTTTATTACTAGTAATAATATGCAAATTTGTTTAATGAAAAAAAAACCTTTAGCAGATATATCAAATCTCAGTATGTATGGACAAAGAGGGACACTTATCAAGACTGGCATACTCGTACGCCAGTCTTAAATAAAACCCGCCCCCTTTTCCCAGACGGATTTACTAAGAGGCGCAGACCCCTTAGTAAATCCGTCCGGCTCTGTGCCTAGTGCAACAAATCTACATCTATTCGGGAACAGGTGTAGATGATAAATCTGACGCGGGAGAAGGCCACACCTCCTCCCTGCCGTGCCACGCCTGCTCCCTGCCTGCCCATTAGGTAAGTAATGGTTAATGGGGTTATCCAGCGCTACAAAAACATGGCCACTTTTCCCCCTCTCGTCTCCAGATTGGGTGGGGTTTGGAACTCAGTTCCATTGAAGTAAATGGATAACCCCTTTAAGAATCTGCGCCTTCTCCCTGGCGTAAACCAGGGGCGGAATGTTCTCCCCCATAGTGTCCAACCGTTTTAATAGCAGTTATAAAGCAAGTTGAGTTGTATAGCTAAAGGTATAAACAATAGGAAGAGGGAGATTGTGATCCTGCAGTATAGAGCTCTAGTGACATCACATCTGGGATACTGTGTCCAGTTCTGGAGACCTCACCTACATACAGATATTAATAAAATAGAACGGGTCCAAAGACGGGCCACAAAAATGGTGGAGGGTGTCAGGCATAAAACATATCAGGAAAGACTTAAGGATCTAGATCTATGTATAGTCTGGATGAAAGAAGGGAAAGAGGGGACATGATCGAAACCTTTAAAAATGTTACAGGACTACATAAGGTTCAAGAGGGGAGTGTTTTTATTTATTTTTTAAAAAACTGAACATGAGATCAAGAGGACACAGTAAGATGTTAGTTTGAGGAAAGATCAGAAGAAACATAAGAAAATATTACTTTACCGTAAAAGTAGTAGATGCTTGGAACAAACCTCCAGCAGAGGTGGTTGGTAAATCTTCAGTAACTGAATGTAAACCTGCCTGAGATAAACATATATCTATCCTAAGATAAGAACAAGGGAAATACTAAAAGGGCAGGTGTTGGACCAGGTGTTTTTTTATTTTTATTTTTTATTTTTTATTGTGTCTATGTAAGTTATAAGAGACTGGGCTGTCTATAGAGACCTTTATAGCTAGAGGCACAATCACAGGGTAAATCCTAGTACATACCTCTTGTTTCCCCCATATATACAATATGGGTAGTGATCACTCTATAGGACACTCTAATATACATAGGTTTATCACTAAATTTCTCTAGAGTGTCATATCCTTTCTCTTTCTCTCTTAAACTACGAACAGAATACATTGCAAAGTTAAATCCCTTTCGGATGTCAAAAATTCTTGCTTCCATTGTTTTACATTATAGTCCTTACATTATTGGGTTGTCAGACTTCTGAAGCAGATAAATGTACCTGGTGAACTTTCAGGCTGCTGAGATTATAGTCAGGACATAAGTAGAGAGCCTCGCTGGATAGCGGCGCTTTCTGGCAGATGCTTCATTTAGTTTACAGCTCCCGTGGTTCTGATTCTCCTGCCCATTCTCCTCTGCAGCAGTGAGAGCTTCCCTCGCATATGAAGCACAGCAGACTGCATTCACTTAATGGCGAGAGGCTCAGGTGCTGCGCTGCGCTACAGGAAAGCTGCTGGAAAAATACATGGGCAGGTTTTTCGGCAGTTTTTTCTTTAACAAAGTCAGAAGTGGATTCCGCAGGAAAGAGAAATAAAAGTCATTTCCTTATATTATAAATTCTTTTGAAATCCACTCCTGGCTTTGGCTCAAAAACATTATCACAAAAGCTGCAGGTGATTTCAACCTTATGGCGGCCATAGAAGATTTTATTGGTAGAAGCAAGTATAAACCATTACGGCAAAATATTTGTGTCTATGGAAAACAAAAACCAAATCAAATCCTCTCAATCACAAGGAAAAAAATGAAACGGGAATTGTAATGTGAGGCGTGTAGAACATATGTCATTTAATAATTGCAAGGATTGTCAGGGCCAATATTTATTATTATTTATCCAGCATAAAGTACCAACATATTCTGCAACACTGTACACAGAATGGATTTGCTCAGTCCACTAAGATGTTAGAAGCGTTAAAGGGGTATTCCACTCAAACATAACCTTACATATGTTGCTGCCTATGGTGAGACTAACAATTTATTTTATACGTGTTACTATCTTTTGAGTCTCCTTCCCCATGTTCTGAGCTGCAGCTTTCTGCTGAAGACACTAAAAAACTGTGTGTGAGCTTTTCTGTCAACCCCCTTCCTTTCTTAAAGGGGTTATCCAGCGCTAGAAAAACATGGCCTTTTTCGTCCAGAGACAGCCCCAATCTTGTGTTGTTTTGTTGAAAGACAAACGCTTTGTTGAAAGACAAACAACTGCAATGATCAGCCGGCATCGTACATCTCGGCTGATCGTTGCCTTCTATTAGGGTGCGTTTACAGAGAGATTTATCTGACAGAGTTTTTAAGCCAAAGCCAGGAACACACTATAAACATGGAACAGCACTGGGATTTCTCCCCTTTTTAAATCCATTTCTGGCTTTGGCTTCCAAAATCTGTCAGATCTCTCTGTGTAAACACACCATTAGACAAGACAATTATCGGCCGATATCAGCCGATAATCGTTTTGTGTAATAGGGCCTTTATACAGCTTATGTTAAAAGAAGTCCCTGGCTGGCTTTATCTGCAACTTTGTAGCTTCTTTGTAATGCTGGGAGGGTTAATCTGAGGTCAAGTTGCTGATGAACTCACTGTAATTATCCCTCCCAGCATTGCAAAAAAGCTACAATGTTGTAGATAGGGACTTGTCTACATCAGACGTCTCAGAAGGAAGGGGGATGAGGGGGAGACAGAGAGAAAAGCTTAAACACAGTTTTTTGTGTCTTCAGCAGAAAGTGGCAGCTAAGAACTGGGGGAAGGAGGCTGAATAGATAATAACAAGTATCAAAAGTTATATTTGAGTGAAATACCCCTTTAAATGTTTGAATTTCAGCACCACTGTAAATCAGGGGCAGACACTGACAAAAAAGAAAAAAAGCACTTAGACTCCATTGATGGTGCATACAGTATGTCTGGCCCTAAACTTACCCAACATAACATTAGCTGTGATGTCATATGAGATTACATAACAAAACGCGTTTGTGATAACACAGCTAGTTGCCTAAGCGATACACACTTGTGATGTCACAGCAATTTACCTGATAGAAACACAGTTGTTATGTAACAAAAAGTCACCTGGCTTAAAGTCATTGGTGATGCCAGACAATAGCTTTCTTAATTTAAACACAGGTATTAGTAGTTTATCTGACTGAAGCACACTTATGATATCATGGTACATAGTTAAAGGGGTTATCCAGTGCTACAAAAACATGGCCACTTTCTTTCAGAGACAGCATGACTCTTGTCTCAAGTTCAGGTGCGGTTTGCAGTCAAGCTTCATTCACTTCAATGGAACCGAGTAGCAAAACCCCGCTCAAGCTGGATACAAGAGTGGGGCTGTCTCTGGAAGAAACTGGCCAAGTTTTTGTAGCGCTGAATAACCCCTTTAAGTGATTAAACTGATATGACATCACAATTCTTTCAAAACACAGATTAAAGGGGAACTCCAGAGAAAAATTATTGTTTTTAAATCAATTGTCTTCAAAAAGTTATACAGATTTCTAAATGACTTCCATTTAAAAATCTCAAGTATTCCAGTATGTATCAGCTGCTCTATGCCCTGCAGGAAGTGGTGTATTATTTGAAGTCTGACATGGTGCCCTCTGCTGCCACCTCTTTGCAGAGCAGAAGAGGTTTTCTATGGGGATTTGCTTCTGCTCTGGACAGTTCCTGATGCGGTCAGAGGTGGCAGCAGAGAGCACTGTGCCAGACTGGAAAGAAGGTGATGGAAAAACTCATGTGACATCACAGAAGGTTGCCTGATAGAAACGCACATGTGATGTCAAAGCTTACCTAGGGACTGTCAATAACAAAACAGTCCCAGCCATATAATGATAATTACATAGGTTTTACTGTGACAGGTTTTCAGTTCCCTGTTTATATTGGTTCTCTTCCCACCATTGTTTTCATCGCAATTTCAGGTGGTCATCTCAGAAAAGGTTTTACTGGTCATGAAACCTGTAATCATAGCGTCAACATATGAAGCAGAGTGCCCATTCAATACCAGCTATAGAACATACTGTACTTGCTGTCTTCCTGGGACATTCTCAGTCCTCCCTGCAAGCAGTGCAGAGCAGGGCCTACCAAGTCCCAGCAGCTCTGACTATTGCCTAGCACCTGGTAATCATATTGATTTATGATGTGGTCACCGCGACTAATATAGCAATGCTTTGACAGACGGCTGATTCTACTAAATGCCAATACAACCTACATTTTGACATAATGTATGGTTCAGACCTAAAGCATATTTAATATTCAACAACAGAAATACTATACTGGATCGCCTAATAAACCGAGAACTAGATAAGAGAGTTGGGATACAATGTCACCACCAACCACAGAGCAACATCACATCCTGCGCAGCCAAAGCATTGCACCACATCCTCCTGCAAACAGGTCAGATGCGGCTGCTACATGATGGGAAAGAACAGTGTTACTTCAGAGTTAAAACAGCAAGAAGAATGCCGCACTGTTGTGGCAGCATTCTGTCTGCAGGGGCCTACTGGTCCTCCTAATTCTCTACTGGTCCTCCTAATTCTCTACTGGTCCTTCTAACACTCTACTGGCCCTTCTAATTCTCTACTGGTCCTTCTAATTCTCTACTGGTCCTTCTAATTATCTACTGGCCCTTCTTATCCTCTTCTGGCCCTTCTAATTCTCTTCTGGCCCTTCTCATTCTCTACTGGTCCTTATAATTCTCTACTGGCCCTTCCTATTCTCTTCTGGTCCTTCTAATTCTCTACTGGCCCTTCTAATTCTCTACTGGCCATTCTTTTTCTCTTCTGGTCCCTCTAATTCTCTGCTGGCCCTTCTAATTCTCTTCTGGCCCTTCTTATTCTTTTCTGGCCCTTCTAATTCTCTACTGGCCCTTCTAATTCTCTACTGGCCCTTCTAATTCTCTGCTGGCCCTTCTAATTCTCTGCTGGCCCTTCTAATTCTCTGCTGGCCCTTCTAATTCTCTGCTGGCCCTTCTTATTCTCTTCTGGCCCTTCTAATTCTCTACTGGCCCTTCTAATTCTCTACTGGCCCTTCTAATTCTCTGCTGGCCCTTCTAATTCTCTGCTGGTCCTTCTAATTCTCTGCTGGCCCTTCTAATTCTCTACTGGCCCTTCTTATTCTCTTCTGGCCCTTCTAATTCTCTGCTGGCCCTTCTAATTCTCTTCTGGCCCTTCTTATTCTCTTCTGGCCATTCTAATTCTCTACTGGCCCTTCTAATTCTCTACTGCTCCTTCTAATTCTCTACTGCTACTTCTCATTCCCCACTGGCCCTTCTAATTCTCTTCTGGCCCTTCTAATTCTCTACTGCTCCTTCTAATTCTCTGCTGGTCCTTCTAATTCTCTGCTGGCCCTTCTAATTCTCTGCTGGCCCTTCTAATTCTCTACTGGCCCTTCTTATTCTCTTCTGGCCCTTCTAATTCTCTGCTGGCCCTTCTAATTCTCTGCTGGCCCTTCTAATTCTCTACTGGCCCTTCTAATTCTCTACTGCTCCTTCTAATTCTCTACTGGTCCTTTTTATTCTCTGCTGGTCCTTCTAATTCTCTGCTGGCCCTTCTAATTCTCTAATGGCCTTTCTAATTCCCCACTGGTCCTTCTAATTCCCCACTAGTCCTTCTAATTCTCTACTGGTCCTTCTAATTCTTTACTGGTTCTTCTAATTCTCTACTGGTCCTTCTATTTCTTCACTGGTCCTTTTAATGCTCCATTCCTCCTTCTAATTCTCTACTAGTCCTTCTAATTCTCCACTGTTCCTTTTAATTCTCCACTGGTCCTTCTAATTCTCTACTGGTCCTTCTAATTCTTTATTGGTTGTTCTAACTCTCTACTGGTCCTTCTATTTATCCACTGGTCCTTCTAACTCTCTACTGGTCCTTCTATTTCTCCACTGGTCCTTCTAATTCTCTACTGGTCCTTCTAATTCTTTATTGGTTGTTCTAACTCTCTACTGGTCCTTCTATTTATCCACTGGTCCTTCTAACTCTCTACTGGTCCTTCTATTTCTCCACTGGTCCTTCTAATTCTCTACTGGTCCTTCTATTTCTTCACTGATCCTTTTAATTCTCCATTCCTCCTTCTAATTCTCTACTGGTCCTTCTATTTCTCCACTGATCCTTTTAATTCCCCACAGTTTTTCTCTAATTCTCTACTGGTTCCCCAACTGGTCCTTCTAATTCTCTACTGGTCCTTCTAATTTTCTCCCTCCTTGGTCAGAGACATTAGGCTTTAGACATTTAGACATTTTGAGCAAACACATTTTAATTTAATCCTCTGCAGCATGCCATGTATCTATACAGATTCTCTGTAGCTGACCAGTGACACTGTTCTGTGGATACCCAGGCATGTTGTAGCTGTGAATGGCACAGAAAAGCATGGCGGGCCACTCATATGTGAACCACAACCATTTTCCACTTAAGGATTAAGGAAAATTCAGGAAATATTTTTTTTTCTTATGAGGGAAATGTCTTTTGTGGAAACAATATTTACTTATATATTTATAATTAAACATTGTATATACTGTATATATTTCATAATGTAGATTATTATACTAATATTTCATTGGAATTGAATAATACAGATATGGCGCTATGTTCTTTCAGTTAATTTGACTTCTTTCCACTACTGTAAATGAATCATACTTCTGATAAATACAACAATTTCCAGACCCTATTGATGTTGTGCATTCTAGATATCAATTTGGGCCGAGGTCCCCCCACTTCATTTCACATCCAAGCAGCTTACACTTGGCTTGTTAGGTCTTTGGTGGGGAATTCCAAAAAGCATAATGATAGTCATCTATTGAGGAGTGGGATGATTTCAATAGTAGATTTTCACAGCGACAATTAATCCCTTTGACTAGGCTTAATATAGAATGAGGAATTGAGAATCTTCTCCGTGCTCTGCTCACATAACGCTTTGTGGCTTAAAAGACATTCAGCTAGTAAAATAAGTAGGGTAGGCTTAACTTAAGGGTAAGTTATGAATTGCATTTTGTCAGTAAAGACAATGTACCACAGAACAGTGGTGCACATATACAGTAGTATTTATTATTTGATGGGTACCCTTCAAAAAAGAAAAAGAATACATAAAATATATATATATATATATATATATATATCTCCTCAGCCCCTTAAAGGGGAACTATCAGCAGGTTAGACAAATCTAACCTGCTGATATGTCCTTATTGCGCAGGCAGGTGGCACCAAGGAGCAAGGTATTTCTCTTACCTTCTTCCTCGGCGCTGTTCCTGTGCACTTAGTTGTTGACCTCATGGTCTGGTAAGACATTCTGGAGCACTGTGGCACTGTTATGAGTGCTGCCCTGCCCCATAGCACAGATCCACACCAGGCCCACCTGCCTCTTCCAATGTTTATCAATGGAGCGCGCCGGCCAGGGACGGGCTGGATTGCCGGTATGGGGACAGGGCAGTGCTCTTCATGGTCTTACTGGACTGAAGAGTAAACAACTAACTGCACGGGAATAGCACAGAGGATGAAGGTAAGAGACATACCTTCCTCCTAGGCATCTCCTGCACATAAGGGACATATCTTCAGTTTACTTTTGTCTAACCTGCTGATAGGTTCCTAA
This sequence comes from Dendropsophus ebraccatus, assembly GCF_027789765.1. Lineage (NCBI taxonomy): Eukaryota > Metazoa > Chordata > Amphibia > Anura > Hylidae > Dendropsophus > Dendropsophus ebraccatus. Next base: position 53,253,302 of record NC_091455.1, read on the forward strand.
TAATAATAATAATATTTATTTATTTGTTTTTATTTATTTTGCACAATACATTGGTTAAATTTCAGTTAAAATAAATAAAAATACAAAAGGAGTGAGGGACCAGCTTAAAAGAGCTTAGACTAGGCGGACTGGGGGTGACATAAGAGGCAATAAGTGCTTTGTTTGCTAATGGTCCAGCCATTGTATATAGAATTGGAAAGTGCCTATAAGTGTTGGGTGATCCAGTCACCCGCCAATTTCTGAGAACAGGTACTGTGTACATGGAACCCTCTGAGATACAGAGTAAAAGGTGAGGGGACGGCAGAAGGGGGGACAAGTTTAGAGAATGTTATAAGCGAGCCTGAAGAGATGAGTCTTTAGGGCATGTTTAAAAGTGTGAGTGTTTGGAATGAGTCTAAGGTCTTTGGGTAAAGCGTTCCAGAGAACTGGTGCAGCACGAGAGAAGTCTCGGAGGTGGGAGTGAGAGGTTCTGACAGGGCAGATTAACTTTACCATAGGCCCCGGGCTGTTCACCAAGCTTGGGCCCCCCTACCCCACTGTAACTATGCGTGAGACAGTGCCATGTGATCCTATGTGGCAAGGCTGGAGACTGGTGCTATGGAGATGGAGCAGAAAGTGCCATTTCCTTATGCACAGCTAACCAAACCAAAGTAATTAAAACCAGTCTGCCCTCTAGGTCACAGAAGTAGTAGGTAAGAATTAATACTTCACACCAAAACACTATTAACACTGTTGTAATTACTGAACACGTATTAATGTATTAAAATAAAAAAAATACAGAAATATAAATATAAAAACAATATATATGAAAGTACAGAATGAATTAGCAAGAGAGCAAAGATCACCCTTTAGCAGCATTGGAGTACAACTCCTATCATGGAAGTTACTGTCAGCAAATGATGGGGAAGTAGTCCAGAATTAACAGTCCGATGTGCTGTTTGTTTGTTATACATTTACCTGGCAATTACCTGACTCCCCCCCCCCAATACACTATCTTAGAAAATCCATGTAATCATAACCAAAGACAAAAGGCCAAGGTAGAAAAAAGTATGCACATCCTAATGTAAAATTATAAAATACTTAATTGAAAATAGTAGACTAAAAAACTGTGTACAGAATGTAGAAAAACAACCTGAGGAAGGTTGATATTGTGTCCAGTAGAGCACAGGTAGGATGGTAAGTGGAAATAAGAGAGGAGATGTATGGAGGGGCAGAATTGTGGAGATGTTTATGGGGGAGGAGGAGGAGTTTGAACTGAATTCTGTATTTATTGGGCAACCAGAGTAGTGACTGGCACAGGGGGGAGACGTCAGTGTAATGGGAGGAGGATGAGTCTGACTGCTGCATTCAGAATAGACTGGAGAGAGGAGAGTTTAGAGAAAGGAAGACCGTTAAGTAGGGAGTTACAGTAGTCAAGACGAGAAAGAATTAGGGCGACAGTAAGAGTCTGAGCTGTATCAATGGTGAGAAATGGGCAGAAAACTCACAGGATAATTTTTAACATTTTTACTGCCTCAAATCAAAACAGTCATAAGATATTGTAATGATAAAAGCAAAGCACTCCTCCTTACTTAGATAAGACTTGTATGAAATAGGGAACAACTTTTAGGCTATGTTCCCTCTACGGCCATCATTTTAGTGCAAAAAGACGTCTGTCTATTGATGACGGCTGCAAGTAATGTTCACAAACATTATTTCCGTCCTTCATTACTGATAGACTGCTGTCAATTGGAGCTAAAAAGACAGTCATCCGCAAAGATGGATGTGAGTGACACTTGGAAGATGACTGTCTGACAGCTGCCATGTGATCAGCCATTTGTCGTAGGTGTCAGGAGGCTTTCTTATGAAATCCCTTTCAAGTTGTAAACTGTCCAGGAATTTAAGATAGGGACTTAAAAAAAAAGTTTTTTCAAAAATTCAGTTTAATTCACAGTTTAATTCCCTTAAACGCTACAATGCTTCAGGACTGATACCCCAGTGGTCCTTGCCTGTAAGGATGGTAAGCAATATGCTTCCTAATTCCTTTCCCCTTTAAGTAGATTGTATTATTATTGAATATTTTTTATTTGAGAGAAAACTCCATGGTCTGGGAGCCAGCTGAGAGTGCCTGGTGACATGAAGTATATCTAATGGATTTGCCAAGTGAGGTCAATGGAGTGTCGCTGAAGAGGGCTAAGCCCAGAAAACTCTTTTAAATGGGTGATCCAGAGAAAATAAATGTTTTCAAATAAACTGATGTCAATTATATATAAATTTGTCATTTATATATAAATTTCTTCTATTTAAAAAAAACCCCTCAAATCTTCCAGTACTTATGAACTACTGTATGCCTTACAGGAAATTGTGTATTCTTTCCAGTCTGACACAGTGCTCTCTGCTGCCATCTCTGCCCAGGTCATGAACTGTCCAGAGCAGGACAGGATTTCTATTGGGATTTGATACAGCTCCTGACATGGACACAGGTGTAAGCAGAGAGCACCATGTCAGACTGGAAAGAATACAGCACTTCCTGCAGGACATACAGCAGATGATAAGTACTGAGAGTTCTGGAATTTTTTAAATAGAAGTCATTTAAAAATCTGTATAACTTTCTGTAACCAGTTGTTTTTTTTTTTTAAACAACTTTTATTTTTTAATTAAATAATGTCGTGATACACAAATTGTCATAGATGCCCAGTAGTATTTGCAGTTACCAACAGCTGAGCAGCTGCATATAGCCCCTGAGTATGCCATTGTTGGTATATTATTTGTTGCTATGAATAGAATTCCTGTCTCGTGACAATAAGGTCTTGTACTAACCATGGCGCTATCTAATACTCCTGTTTTTTTTCTCAGGAATACTGTACAGTGAGCAGTACATAGGCTGCTAACACTCATATAACACTGAATATTCTCAAGATAGCCAACTACATTGTGGCCTGTTGGGATATGACTAGACACACAACTGTACAGTGATTATACAGTAAATGATAGAATAAGTTTCGTTGTGTGCTGCGGATATCAGGATAATGTGGTGACAGCCAGTGTTAAGGCTGATGGATCATATTTTAAACTTTGGGTTGACACCATGGTGGGAAAAGTCAGTCATGATGTCTGCTTTAAGTACTAGGTGTTATGTCTGTTATGGACCTGTTAACTAATTTTATAGGCAGATGAGTCATCCCGCTGTTGTTACTTCTACGACCTTGAACAAGACATTTCACTTCAACATCAAATATGAGATCTGTTGTCACTCAAAAATGGTGACAGCCACACTGGTGGAGTGCATTAGTGCAGCGGGGGAACAAATGATAGGCTGAATTAGTTTATTTTATTTATTTTATTTTTTTTTTCAGTGAATTAAGTATATCTCCTCCAAGTAAAATAAATTAAAAAAATTTAAAAAAAAAAGAAAAAAGGTACTATATAAATACATACAGATACTTTCTCCACTCCAAATTCTTGAGGTAATTATAGTGCTTGAAAAGCACTATATTGTAATCCGTATTCTTCTTCTTCTTCCGTTTCTTCTTCTTCCAGCCATTTTTTTGCGCACAAACTCCATTCAAACTGCGTTTCGAAGCCCTCGGCGGTGTGAGTTGTGCTATCTATTTTACGTTAAACGACCCCAAATTTCCCATAGAAAATAATGGCCCATTGCAAATAATGGCCACACTCTAACCGCTAACAGCCAATCACAGCACATATGCAAATAGCTGAAAAATAGCAGCCAATAGGAACTCTAAGGTCTTGTCAGGCAATGTATCACACCATCCACAGTCACATGTCCACTATTGGCCAATAGAAGATGTAATATATGGAAGGTCCTTAATGATTTTGTCTCACTGACATGAGTAAGATTGTCATGGTAACCAAGCAATGATCTTTACCATTATAAGTACCCAGATCACTCTTAAAGGGACCCAGGTCGCCCTTAAAGGAACGCAAGTCGCTCTAAAAGGGACCCAAGTCGCTCTTAAAGGGACGGGAGCCATGTCGCTCTTAAAGAGACCCAAGTCGCTCTTAAAAGGACGGGACCCAAGTCACTCTTAAAGGGTCCATGTAGCTCTTAAAGAGATCCAAGTCGCTCTTAAAGTGACGGGACTCAAGTTGCTCTTAAACGGACGGGACGCATGTTGCTCTTAAAGGGACCCAAGTCACTCCAAAAGGTATGGGACCCATTTCGCTCTTAAAGAGACCCATGTCGCTAGAGCGACCTGGGTCCTTTTAATAGCGACCCGGGTCCCTTTAAGAGCGACCTGGGTCCCTTTAAGAGCGTCCTGGGTCCCTTTAAGAGCGTCCTGGGTCCCTTTAAGAGCAAAATATGTCTCTTTAAGGGTGAAATTGGTCCCTTTAAGAGCGAAATATGTCCCTTTAAGAGCGAAATATGTCCCTTTAAGAGCAAAATGGGTCCCTTTTAGAGCGACCTGGGTCCCTTTAAGAGCGACCTGGGTCCCTTTAAGAGCAAAATATGTCCCTTTAAGAGCGAAATATGTCCCTTTAAGAGCGACCTGGGTTCCTTTAAGAGAGAAATGAGCCCCTTTAAGAGCGACCTGGGTCCCTTTAAGAGCAAAATATATCCCTTTAAGCGTGAAATTGGTCCCTTTAAGAGTGAAATTGGTTCCTTTAAGAGCGAAATGGGTCCCTTTAAGAGCGACCTGGGTCCCTTAAAGAGCGTCCTGGGTCCCTTTAAGAGCGAAATGGGTCCCTTTAAGAGCAAAATATATCCCTTTAAGCGTGAAATTGGTCCCTTTAAGAGTGACCTGGGTCCCTTTAAGAGCGACCTGGGTCCCTTTAAGAGCGAAATATGTCCCTTTAAGAGCAACCTGGGTCCCTTTAAGAGTGACCTGGGTCCCTTTAAGAACAAAAATATGTCCCTTTAAGAGCGAAATATGTCCCTTTAAGAGCAAAATGGGTCCCTTTTAGAGCTATCTGGGTCCCTTTAAGAGCAAACTGGGTCCCTTTAAGTGCGATCTGGGTCCCTTTTAAAGCGAAATGGGTCCCTTTAAGAGCGACCTGGGTCCCATTAAGAGCGACCTGGGTCCCCTTAAGAGCGTCCTGGGTCCCTTTAAGAGCGA
>NC_091455.1:53258858-53320659 GCF_027789765.1 Dendropsophus ebraccatus
CCTGGGTCCCATTAAGAGCGACCTGGGTCCCTTTAAGTGCAAAATATGTCCCTTTAAGAGCGAAATATGTCCCTTTAAAAGCGACCATGGTCCCTTTAAGAGCAAACTGGGTCCATTTAAGTGCGATCTGGGTGCCTTTAAGATCGACCTGAGTCCCTTTAAGAGCGACCTGGGTCCCTTTAAGAGCGAAATATGTCCCTTTAAGAGCAAAATGGGTCCCTTTTAGAGCGGCCTGGGTCCCTTTAAGCGTGAAATTGGTCCCTTTAAGAGTGAAATTGGTCCCTTTAAGAGCAACCTGAGTCCCTTTAAGAGCGAAATATGTCCCTTTAAGAGCAAAATGGGTCCCTTTAAGAGCGACCTGGGTCCCTTTAAGAACAAAATATGTCTCTTTAAGAGCGAAATATGTCCCTTTGTACCTGATTTCAAAGGGCTGGTGAGAGAGAAAAAATGCCAGTTTTCCCACTAATAAGTATCAATTTTGTATGTAAATGATTCAACAAAGTTTGTGAAAAGTTAACAAAACACGTTCAGCTCGGACCTTCACCTGACAAAAGACCCCGGTAAGTGGCCCTTCACTAAAAGTTGTTGAGTACCCCTAAAGTAGACTATTGTTACTCTTAAAGGTTCATTTCACACCAACATTGTTTTTTCTATTGCCCTGCTCATAAGAGCAGCACTACAATAATTATATCAGACCACATTGACTTTAAAAAGATCCGTTGGGTTTCTGGTATGGTGTTGAAAGGTACATACATCCTGTACACACACATATTGAGCTATGAGCTGTCCTAAATATAGATACATGTAACACATTGCAATGTATAAGTAAATACACTATAGCTACCTTGGCACGTGCAGCACCTTTTCTGATCATTCGCACCTGACAAAGACACCGCTCTTTTACAGTTCACAGTTATTGATAGAGCCTGAGGGTACGCACTCAGAGACTGCAATTCATATGTCTGACATGTCTTGTCTTTAAACTCAAGGTGAACCAAAATGTAACTAAATTCTATATAGAGACTGAGCGCCACTTGCCCCAGCAAATATTGAAATAATATTGATCTTGATTCGGTCTTTTCATTTTTACGGAACGTAATTCAGGGTCATACAACATGGAAGGATTTATTTATTCCTATTGATCTATATCGATATACTGATGAGAAAGGTCATGGTCGGGTATAATATTTGAGACGAAATATATAAATGCTTGTTTCTATTATGCTACAAAATAATATCAGTACAGCTATGCTCTACTAGCAGATGAACGTTTATCAGAATTTCCATATTTTTTTTTTATTTACTTCTAAACAAAATGCAGATATTGTTACCTCCAGGGTGGGGACCATCCCCGAGGAATTATAGGAGCTTATTACCTGCAAGAACGTACCTATGTTTCCTGTCTCTGGCCCAATGCTTGACATTACTGACTTATGATTTCTGTCAGTTTTACTTCTACATTTGGGCTCTCAAAAAACTCTGAAACACAGATGATTCTCTGCTTCTACGTTACAATTGGGACTATGTAGTATTTGTCCTGTTTCCAGCCACATAGGAGCAGCTGTCATTGGACAAATCACTTGGCTCCAAGGACAGCCAGCTATTATAAAGTAAGGACTGTGATGCCAAACTGCTAGAGACCATAGACTGAGTGTTCAAATCGCTGAAAACCAAGACACTATGCATAGCAGGGCATCCTGGAACCCAGGTATAGGACAGCAAGCAGCCAGGCACCAAGAACTGGGGCACAAAAACACTGGTGTGTAGAATGCCATAAACCTGCTAGACATCCGAGATTGCTAAACTATTGCACAACATCAATTTATACACTGTTTCAATGTATCGAAGAAAAATAAAATAAAAATAAAAATAAAAAAAAATATATATATAACGTATATAACTAGGGTTAAAAAAGGGGTAACCATTGTTTCAAAAGATTTTTTATACACATGCATGGTTTTGATAAATTATCCTTTCTCAGTTGTGACACTGTTATTTTTATTGCTTTCACTGCTGAGAGTCCACTCCAAGATACACAGCTATTTCTCATTCTCTGCATTTTAGGGGGTGGGACTAGAGCTGAGCTCGTTGTAAGTTGTATACACACAAATATTTCCCATGATATTTTGCAGGAGAACGTGCCCTGGATAAAAGGAGCTTGCACAGTGTTGGACTGATGATTAACACAGCACATTACTAGATAGGGGGAGAATAGGTTACTGATGCACTCGATTTGAAAGGTGCTATGAGAGCAAAAGGGAAAGAAACAGCAGGATCACAACAAGGAACTGCTGCTGCCGGAAAACTAAAGAGATGGGGGAAGAAACTACACTGCAACACTGTAAAATACATACAAGTAGTAGAAGATAGTCAGCGGCATTCACTATGAGTTAAAATGCGGTCTTTATTTTTAATGCACAAGTTACAGGGCAGACCTGGTAAAAGGCAGGAGCGTTCCACTAATGGCAATGGGCCGTTTCATGCATGCGTGCTTCCTCAGGCCCAGTGGGCACAGAGACTGTTGCTTTTGCCCACCCCCTGAAGGGGCAGTGATGGATTTGTGTTTACTTTTGTGCATTTACTGTGGAAATACAGCATTAGGTATTCTGGTATTTACACAAGGGAGAGATGCCCTTATCTTTACAGATGAGAAGGAAGCCTTGATTTAGCTTAACAAAAATGCAGCTTGCACTCAGCAGGCAGGCAGGTTTACAATTTGCAGGTAAACAGCCCAGGCACAGAGCACATGGTAACCTCCATCCCACTTGAAATCTGTCCTGTTCTGTCTGTTACTAGAGACAAGTTTTTCCTGACTACAGGCAGTGGAAAGTATATTACAAAGAAGTGAGACAACTAGGGGATAAAACTTTAGAGCTGTTTTTCTAGGGTAACAAGTAATTTTTGGTGATTAAAGTGATTTACAAATATGTTAGGAATTACACAATCTATAGAATAGAGGAAAGTTGTTTAAAACAACAGAGCCCATTTAATAGTGCTCCAGATTTGTGCTGTGCACCATTTATTATAAATTTTCACAAATTTTCATCTAGAAGTTTGTTTGGAAAATAAGCCAGATTTTATATGGTGTTGTTTGTAGCCAATACTGGTTTTATCTACATACTCCAGCACACATTGCATGGGGGGGGGGGGGGGGTACTGCCGCACTGCACATATGGTATATCAATATACATAATTCTCTATATTGTATGTGAATTACTTTGACAGGTAATTTAAAGGGCAACTGTTGCTTTAGAAAAATACATCTGGGGCGAAATCACAACACAGGAGGAGAGAGCTGTAAGGTGGATATAGCAGGTACATATAGCACATACAAATACATCTGTATAATTTAAGGTAAGTTGTCAGCTCTGATGAGAGAGGTGATGACAGTGTAATAAAAATGTAAATGATTTGAGTAAAAGAATAAATTGACACAACAAGGTAAATGTGTGATCATTATATAAGTAATTTTTTAAATCAATAAATTGCAATGGTGTCATAGTGATGAGTCAGAAGTTTTGATTGGCTTGGGTCTAGGTGCTGAGAAGCTCATAGATTGATGAAATAATGTGGCTATGTCTCATGTAAAACACATATACCAAAAGCTCTTCCTTGGATGTATACATTGGGGGATTTCTCAATTAATTCCTCAGACACTAAGAGATGTGAAAAAAGCCTAAGTGTATAATCTCGATGGAAACCATTAGCAGTAGAGTAGGTTGTGATGCCACCTTTTAAAATGGTTCATAAAATTTGCACCATGCTGAGCAGCCCCACTCAGCTGTATGTGCTCTTCTTGGTTCTTGGATCTTAATCAAGAATATTCTGTAGACCTCCTTTAAAAATGTATAGCGATTTAAAGTTTGCGCCCAAAACACCACAATTAAAACATTGGTCTAGATTTAGGCCATGTTAACACTTTGTAATACACCGGATGTTTTGAGACCCAGCCGGGTCACAGAATGGCTGGTGTTTGAGAAGGTCATCCCAGACAGTACTGCAGTACCGGCTGGATGATCTTCATTTCTCATGAACTGGGATGCGGGCGCATCCGTGTCAGCCAGCATGCAAATTCCCAATGCTCTATTGTGTGCACTGGCAGGTTCTCTGTGGTCGTTATTCAATGAATAGCGACCGCACAAAACTGATTCCAGCCGGAGTGTATATTATGTGTATACACTCCGGCCTGGATTCCGTCTAGCTGCAGCACAATGTAAGTTCAGTATTAATCACAGCCATGTTGCAAATCGGCAACAACGGCCATGATTAATACTTAACTTACGTTGTGTGAACATGGCCTTACTTTGTGAGTTTTCCTTTTCACAATTTTTTTTTTGCCCACTTCCCCTGCTGTTTGTTACCTAGTTTCCCATTTTGGCACTCCTTTAATAACAATGACCTCAGTGTAGAAACAAAGGGGGGGATTTATCAAAGGGTGTAAAATTTAGACTGGTGCAAACTGACCACAGCAACCAATCACAGCTCCTGTTTCCTTTCACCAGAGCTGGAAGCTGAGCTGTGATTGGTTGCTGTGGGCAGTTTGGACCAGTCTAAATTTTACACCCTTTGATAAATCTCCCCCTTTAAAATGTATATTATTTACACTTTATTTTTCTTGGCGTAATATGCGCCAAATAACACATTTCAAGCATAATAAATATGGCGACACAGTTGGCTTTGACCATGTCCTGCTGTTTAAAAAAAAAAAAACCTGTAATGTAAGAAGAAAGACACACTCCTTGGGTTGGTGGTGCTCAAGGCAGGTAGATCCAGAGATATAAGCAAAATAAATCCCGACACTCACCATATCAGTTTGTGAGTGCCGAGATTTATTAGACATTAAAGAAAACGGAGCTTGTCGGAAAGGATTATTTATGTCACATGGATAGTGCAACAATGTGTCCACAACTGTGCCAATGCGGAATCTGTTGGAGCTATACTAATAAATATCATCATTATTATTATTATCAACCCCTTAAGGACAAAGCCTAAAATGGTCTTAAAGGACCGGGCCAATTTTCATTTTTGCATTTCCGTTTTTTCCTCCTCATCTTCTAAGAGCTGTAACTCTTTTATTTTTCTAGCTACAGGGCCATGTGAGGGCTTGTTTTTTTCAGGAACAGGTGTACTTTGTAATACCACCTTTCAATCTACCATAAAATTAATGACAGAACCCCCAAAATATCATTTATTGGGCGAATTTGGGAGAAAAAATGCAATTCCGCATATTTTGGGGGGTTTCCATGTTTACGTAATGCACTTTACGGTAAAACTGACATTTTATCTTTATTCTATAGGTCAGTCTGAACACAGCGATATGCATGTTTACATAGCTTTTCTAATGTTTTACTATTTTTATTGTTATTTAACAGTAAATCTTTTTTTTTTTTTTTTTTACAAATAGGTATGATAACAATGGCCCTATTGTGACTCTTATAGCGCTTTATTTTTTTCACCTATAGGGTCATATGGGGCATCACTTTTTGCACCATGATCCATAGTTTCTATTAGTATCATATTTTTCTAGAAAGGATGTGTCACTTTTAATAATTTTTTTTATCTATAAAATGTTATAAAAAATCAGCAATCCTGGCGTTTTTTGTTTTATTTTAATAGATCGCACAATTACAATTACAAATCGCACGCTTTGTTATATAATATGTTAAGTGATTTTATTATTTTTATGTGCTTTATTTATATAATGGGAAGGGGGGTGATTTTGACTTTTTATTTTTAAAAATGTATTTATTTATTTCACACTTTTCAAGTCCCCCTAGGGGACTATTACATGCATACATTAGATTTCATACACAGATCACTGCTATGCAATAGCATAGGACATGTGGTTTTAGCCTAAGCTACAGCAGGTTACAGAGGTATTCGACACGGTGAGCTTGGTCATCTCATTTATATCAATTTCTACCATGTACATACAAAATATTCACCTAGGATTAAAATCCATAAAATGATTATTATTGCAATGAAGTAAATAGAAAAAAATCTGCATTAGCCTCTGTCTAATTCATGGCAAAAATTGGAATTTCAATTTTGGATTTCTTCACAAAGTCTAGAATAAAAAATCCATGGCAGATTTGCCTGTGGCAATGCTGTGCTGCGTGAATATGCTACATGACATTTTGTGCAGGGTGGTGACTGCACAGATACGTCAGATCACTAGGAAGTATACAATGGTGAAATTATTCAGCAACTTCCAGTTTAGTAGACATAGTGGGTAAGCAACACAGACATCACAGACTGTGAATGTGGGAGGGTTGTGGGTGAAGCTCTGGTGCGAACAGAAGCAAAACCACTGTACCTGTGAATTGTTGAAGAGCAGCCGTCATTCAGAGCCGAGCGCATGACAAGACAACAGGGACAGCATGCAATGTCTGTGTTAGTAAAGGTGTTATGGACACAGTGAAAATTTGTTAGACTCTTACAGTAAGGGCTGTAGAAGGGACTTAATATTCCGGCTAAGCGAGCGCCAATCTGCTTTTATCGGCTCATTAATCGTGCAGAAAGGTCTGTATATATACATATATTGTTAGTGATGTCCACGCAGTCCTTGCTTTTAGTGTAAAATAAAAAACGCTATACATACCTGTCCCCAGTCCTCTTCCAGCTTATGTCCGCTACCCGCAGCTGTTGGTAGAATTTCTAAAGTGACACGCACCTCAGCCAATCACTGGCTGCAGCACTGTTCCGTCTTTGGCAGTGATTGGCTGCGCGGTCTGCCACTTGAGAAACCAGCTCAGAAGTTCAACTGGCAGCTGCGGGTAGCGGGCAGAGGCTAGAAGAGGAGAGGGGACAGGTATGTATAAAAAGTTAAAAACATTTTTTTTACATATTAATCTCTATTGCATATAGCAATATGCGGCCAGTGGCGGATGATTTTTTAGGCAGGATTAAACTACGCAATCAGCTGATAATCGTTTTCATTGGCTGATTGTTGTCTTTATTACATGGAGTGATAATGAGCCGTAACGTTTGATTTGACAGATTATTCATCTGTGTAATAGGGCCCTAAAGTGTGTCCCTAGAGTTAAACAGTTGTCGGCCGCACATCTCCTATTACATAGGGAAATGTTTGGTCATTTTTTCTGACATGTCAGAATTAAGCGATCAATCGACATGGAACCATTTGCTGGTTTGTCAGCTGATCATTGGCCCTATTACATAGAGCATTATCTGCTTGATTGGGCAGATAATTAGCCTGTGTAATAGGGCAGTTTCAAGTCACATAGTAGGGACAAGGCCTCACAGTTGACGATATGTTCAACTTCACCCACCTAGGAGACATCTTGTAGAAAAAAAACACCACAAATTATATGTCTCTATAGCTAAAGTCCTTTAGCCCTAAGGGCCCTATTACACAGAAGAATAGTTTGCCAAATCAGACCATCTCTGAAGTGGAGTGGGCAGAAGTGAGTGGAGCCTTGGATTACAAGCATAATTCGTTCTAAGACTGTCCTTGTAATTCAAATTACTCTTAATCAGGAAGTGAGAATCACAGAGCTGCGCAGGAGGATAGTGACAAAAACTTTATATATAACATTGTGAATGGCTGAGTGTAAGTGCATGCAGATTATAGCAGCAGTGTGAATGGCTGAGTGTAAGTGCAGGCACATTATAGCAGGAATGGAGAGAATGGGAAACACTGACAGAGACTGCAGGGAGCATGAAGGAATGAGCAGAGCATATGTGGGCACATAAATGCAGCACTCTCTGTCCAGGGAGAGGGGGTAAAGCAGGGGCGGACACAGACTGCATAGGGCCCTTGTGCAAAAAATTTGCCTGGGCCCCCCATAAGCAAACCATGCCACCGCATTTCTGGCCTCCCATCCCCACACACTACCCATCCTGACTGCCCCCCATCCCCACACACACTACTTATCCTGGCTGCCCCCCTTCCCCACACACCCTACCCATCCTGGCTGTCCCCCATCCCCACACACTACCCATCCTGGCTGTCCCCCATCCCCACACACACTACCCATCCAGGATGTCCCCCATCCCCACACACACTACTTATCCTGGCTGCCCCCCATCCCCACACACACTACTTATCCTGGTTGCCCCCCCACACACATACACTACCCATCCTGGCTGCCCCCCATCCCCACACACTCCAAATCCTGGCTGCCCCCCATCCCCACACACACTACTTATCCTGGCTGCCCCCCCACACACACACACACACTACCCATCCAGGATGTCCCCCATCCCCACACACACTACTTATCCTGGCTGCCCCCCATCCCCACACACTCCAAATCCTGGCTGCCCCCCATCCCCATACACACTACTTATCCTGGCTGCCCCCATCCCCACACACACTACTTATCCTGGCTGCCCCCCATCCCCACACACTACAAATCCTGGCTGCCCCCCATCCCCACACACACTACTTATCCTGGCTGCCCCCCCCCCCACATACCCTACCCATCCTGGCTGCCCCCCATCCCCACACACTACAAATCCTGGCTGCCCCCAATCCCCACACACACTACTTATCCTGGCTGCCCCCCCCCCCCCCCCACACACACACACACTACCCATCCTGGCTGCCCCCCATCCCCACACACACACATTACCCATCCTGGCTGACCCCCATCCCCACACACACTACAATACACAATACCCCACCTGACGCCCTAGTGGTTCTCCAGATCATCAGGATGCCTGTTTGTATGACCGCCAGGTGACTCCACTGGTGTGGGCGTCGCTGTGGCCAGCCGTGGCTCACATATCCAATAGATGAATGTGGTATGTGGGGCAGGCTGCGAATGCTGGCATCTCAGAGCTAGTGGGCTACGGGTGGCAGGACATCTGATCAGGCGCCTGGTACATAGGTGGATGCACAATACATATTAGCTATGTGGCAGGGCCCAGGGCAGAAGAGGGGCCGGTTAAGCTGAGGCTCAGAGTCTGAACCTGGAGGGCCCCTCTGTTGGCCTGGGCCCCTGTGCAGCTGAAACTGCTGCACAAGTGATGTCCGCCACTGGGTTAGAGCTATAAAGAGATTACCTCCACAGTCCTGTCCCCTGATGTAAGCCCCAGCATGAAGTGGATCTGCTATGATTTGGAAGGTGAGGGAGACTTCCAGGGTCAGAGTAAAGGACTGTAGACCACGCTTAGCAGACCATGCCCCTCCCCCACTCGCCCTCCCACCCAGTACAGGGAGCTTTTAAACCAAAGCAATGCTTTTAAACCAAATTAAATTTTGAAAAACTGTGAGCTCTTAAACCAAAACCAAGTTACTCTTAAACCAAGGTACCACTGTATATATATATATATATATATATATATATATATATACACCCACAGCCCATACTATGACCCTAACACTGACACTCCAGAGGTCCTGCAAGGCAATCCCTTTAGGTTCAATTCCAGACACATCATCTCCAATGGTTAGGTGGCCGCAAATTGCAACTTCTCCACAGAACTGACGTCCTTGTCTCTTGTTTTGCACTCACGTGCGCCAGTCTTCTACCACAACAGCCTTACTTGTTTCAAAGATGCAAACAGGCTCTGACCAATTCATAAAACAAACCAATGGCAGGCTTCTTAGAAACCAAGTATTGGCTCTGAGAACACAGCAATATACCAATTCTCACAGCTCTTACCTCCAGCGTTATGTCACAAACATCACATCAACCAACCTCCAACATCAGGAACCTTCTGGGCCCACCCTGTCCCTTGCAACCTCCTCAAAACGTCTAACAGATTTATTATTATTATTATTATTATTATTATTATTATTATTATTATTTAAAGTGCCCTTGGTTACGGGGGCTGACAAGGGGTTAAAATACATATCATGGGGGCTTACAATCTACAAGAATGACAAACTATCTTCATTCTTAAGGCCCTATTACATGGAACGATTATCGGCCGTTACCAAGGGCAATGATCAGCCAAAGTCAACGATCAGCTGACATGAACGATGTCGGCTGATCATTGCAGTCGTATGTCTTTCAACATTGTTGAAAGACAAACGATTCATATAGCAGCGATCTGCTGCCATCGGTCCGTGGAACAGGAGCAGCGTCAGCAGACCGCTGATATCTTCTATGGGCTACCCGGACGATCAAGCAATCACCCGGGCAGCCCCCCCTGCACCTCTCCACGGCACCCCCGGCTTTCACCCGCTGGCTGTCACCGCATGTAAAAGCGGTGGCATCAAGCAGGAAACAAAGAGCTGACAGCGCTTGTTTGCTCCTCTAGTCCCCCCGTGTAGTAGGGGCTTGAGACAATGTTGTGGACAATACAACATACAGTATAACATGTATTAACATAACAGTAGTAAACTACTGAGTAGTCAGTCAGCCAGTTACCAAGATGTCTCTTTACCTGTAACGGGGAAAGAACAGAAGAGGCAGGGGCGCCGCAATCATGAGGCGACTTGAATCGTCTGCCTCAGGCGGCGCCACCAGCTGTCTTCGTGGGGGCGGCATTCAGTGGCAGATTATAATATGGGCGGTTCGGGCGGCCGCCCACATTATAATCCGCCACTGCCTGTACTGGAGCCCCCCCGCCCCCCGGCAGTATCTGTAATGAGATGCTGTGAGCGGCAGAGACTGTATTCATAAGCGCCGCCCTGTAATGAATCAGCCGCGCGGTGCTGATACTACAGCGCGGCGGTTATGAATACAGTCCCCCCCGCTCACAGCATCTCATTACAGATACTGCCCGGGGGCGGGGGGGCTCCAGTACATGCATTCCACGTCCGTGATCCGACAGGATCACGGAACGTGGGAATGCAGCCTTAGTCCCCTGGCTGATGTGCGGCTGCCGGAGGTGTCCCATCCTGTCCCCGGCAGCGCGCGCATCAGAGAGCTCCCCGTGCGCCGGAAGTCACAGCCACAGGCACACGGGGAGCTCTCTGATGCGCGCGCTGCCGGGGACAGGACGGGACACCCCCGGCAGCCGCACATCAGCCGGGACCAGACCAGAGAGGCTCGACGGGGGAACGGAGGGCAGGTGAGTTGTGTGCTGTTTCTTGTTTTATCTGCTGTGCAGGGGGGGGGGGACCATCTATAAGGGAGGGGGGAAAGAGGGGGACCATCTATAAGGTAGGGGGGGGGGGAAGGGGACCATCTATAAGGGGGGGGGGGAGAGGGGGACCATCTATAAGGGAGGGGGGGGGGAAGGGGACCATCTATAAGGGAGGGGGGAAAGAGGGGGACGATCTATAAGGGAGGGGGGAAAGAGGGGGACCATCTATAAGGGGGGGGGACCATCTATAAGGGAGGGGGACCATCTATAAGGGGGGGGGAGAGGGGGACCATCTATAAGGGAGGGGGGGGAAGGGGACCATCTATAAGGGGGGGGGAGAGGGGGACCATCTATAAGGGAGGGGGGGGAAGGGGACCATCTATAAGGGAGGGGGGAAAGAGGGGGACCATCTATAAGGGAGGGGGGAAAGAGGGGGACCATCTATAAGGGGGGGGGACCATCTATAAGGGGGGGGACCATCTATAAGGGAGGGGGACCATCTATAGGGGGGGGAGGGGACCATCTATAAGGGAGGGGGACCATCTATAGGGGGGGGAAGGGGACCATCTATAAGGGAGGGGGGAAAGAGGGGGACCATCTATAAGGGGGGGACCATCTATAAGGGAGGGGCGGGAGGGGGACCGTCTATAAGGGGGGGAAGAGGGGGACCATCTATAAGGGGGGGAAGAGGGGGACCATCTATAAGGGAGGGGGGAGAGGGGGACCATGTATAAGGGGGGGAGGGGGACCATCTATAAGGGAAAGGGGACCATCTATAAGGGAGGGGGAGAGGGGGACCATCTATAAGGGAGAGGGGGACCATCTATAAGGGAGAGGGGACCATCTATAAGGGGGGGGAAGAGGGGGACCATCTATAAGGGGGGGGAAGAGGGGGACCATCTATAAGGGGGGGGGGGAAAGAGGGGGACCATCTATAAGGGGGGAGAGAGAGGGAAGAGGGGGACCATCTATAAGGGAGGGGAAAGAGGGGGACCATCTATAAGGGAGGGGAAAGAGGGGGACCATCTATAAGGGAGGGACCATCTATAAGGGAGGGGGGAGAGGGGGACCATCTATAAGGGAGAGGGGACCATCTATAAGGGGGGGAAGAGGGGGACCATCTATAAGGGGGGAAGAGGGGGACCATCTCCTAAAAGATCAGCACCCTCCTCTCCTGACATCCTCTGTGCTGCTGGGACTTCTCCTATAGGATTAGCACCCTCCTCTCCTGACATCCTCTGTGCTGCTGGGACCTCTCCTATAGGATTAGCACCCTCCTCTCCTGACATCCTCTGTGCTGCTGGGACCTCTCCTATAGGATTAGCCCCCTCCTCTCCTGACATCCTCTGTGCTGCTGGGACCTCTCCTATAGGATTAGCCCCCTCCTCTCCTGACATCCTCTGTGCTGCTGGGACCTCTCCTATAAAGTCAGCCCCCTCCTCTCCTGACATCCTCTGTGCAGCAAGGGACCAAACATTATGTTTATTGGGGACAGCAGTGGGGGGGGGGGGCAGTAGTGGATTATAATGTGGGCGGATTGACGGGGGGGGGGGGGGGCGTCATTCTATAGTTCGCCTCGGGCAGCAGAGAGGCTAGAATCACCCCTGAGAAGAGGCACAGTGTTTACAAACTGATGTTGGTTGTGGTGCCATCTTTTAAAATAGTTCACAAAATTGACACCCTGCTAAAGCTTCCGGCTATCTGTGCTGTTACTGTGAAATGGAAATGTCTAGGTAACAGTTCAGATGCAAGTCACAGGACCGATTTGTGAGTGCCCATGTTGCTTAGAAATTGTCTGTCCTCGTTGCAACACTCACTATCAGGTTTCAGTAATAACCTCATTGAGAGTTCACAGAGGGCTTCACAGGTTGGATTTCTATGGCTTATGGTCCTTTTACACGAGCAGGTAAATCGCATAAGTGAACATTCGAAGACCGTTTAGCAATTGTTTGTGGTTTGAAACGACTAAAAATTTTTTTTATTTCGATCGCTTTAAAATTGTTCAAAAAATCGTTCATACCAGGGTGAATCTGCAAATGACTGTTTATACGAACGATGTAACGATGCAGGAGTGCGGCAGGGTAAGGCGCTCAGTGGAGCTGAACAGACAGTGGCCCCTGCATGTGGGCTCCGGTGTACGCTGTAAGCATACTTTACCTGTCCTTGCTGCACGGGTCCGGCGTCCTGCTCTCCCGCCCGGCCAATCAGTGGCTGCAGCTGGGCAACACACTAATTGGCCGGACAGGAGAGCAGGACGCCGGACCCGTGCAGCGAGGACAGGTAAAGTATGCTTACAGGGGGGGAGCTGCGCGGGAGCAGAAGGGGTTAAGGGCGGTATAATTACATACTCGCTGCGGTCGTTTAGACCGCAGCAAGTATGTAGTGTATGGGACCTGCCAGGACCTGCCGGGCTCGCAGCGAGAATCTCGCTGCGAGCCCGCCCGTGTGAATATACCCTCATACAGTATGGGGAAGACTCCTTTTTCAGCATGACAATGCCAATGTGTACAAAGCAAGGTCTATAAACATGGCTTAGTATAGAAGAGCTTAATTGGCCACAGCTTCAAACCCATTGAATAGCTTTAGGAGAAATTAAAAGGCCAACTGGGAGCCAGTCCTCATTCCCTAGCAGTATCTGCCCCTAACAGTGCCCTTGTGGCTGAATGGACATGACTCCATGGGGCCTACTCCATAATAATGAATTAATAACTGTGGTTTGGTAATGGGCTATTGGATCAGTAGATATAGATGCGATGTTCTGAAGTCCACATTTTAGTCATTTACTATCTAAATATAGTGAACTATTTACTGGGATTGAGGTTACAACAAGCTCTAAAAATCTGCTACAATAATGTTTAGGCTTTTGAGTTATTTCCCAGAATGTATAAATATAGAATATTCATACATTATTAACTTTCTCTTTTCCCACTGGATACATTTCCCGGCAATGAATTTTCCAATTTTCTTCTTAAGATCATTTTTATTCACTGATGGGTTTTGTTATCTGTTAAAATTTATTACAATGCAATGGTCTTTTAGATGTTGGTGTGAATGTTGCATTACTGTAGCGTTATATACCGAGATCCCCTGAAATTTGAGCATCCCAGTGAAATGTTCAGTCAACTCTTAAGATAGGTGTTGAGTGGGTAATGGGGTGTGAGGCAGAAAAAGTCTGGGACCCACTTTGAGACTCAGGGGTTGTCCAACCCTTTTGTGCATGGGCCGGTATAAAAATGAGCTGCCTTGGCCAGTACTGCTCAGGCAATGTTGGGGGAGACACTGTGGAAAATAGGTTTTTCCTTTTTTTTGCTAGACCAAATGTTCGTAAATTGTGGGGCCGGACAACTGCTTTAAATGGGTTATGCGGGATTTGTGAAAACATGGCTGCTTTCTATCATTGTCTATCATTGTCTTCAGTTTGTGTGTGGTATTACAGCATAGTTCCAACTTAAGAACGTGTGTGGCCCGTGTTTGGAGGATTGGAGATTAAATAACCGCTCTAAACCTTTGGGGTAAAACCTCAGGAAGGCTGGAAACACACACAGCAGTTTTTTGGAAAACTGCTACTGCAGGGTTTGCGCCAAAACCAGAAGAGGACCCAACAGGAAAGAGAAGTACACGTCCTCCCTTTATATTTTCCATCCCATTTGGATCCACTTCTGGTTTTGGCACAAACATTGCTATGGCAGCTTTCCACAAGACTGCCACGTGTGATTTCAGACGTATTGCAAAACATTGTATGGCCAAAACCTTTTTTACAATAGGATTATGGTAGCTACTTTTGGCTAGTTACTGTGATCCCAGTGGTAGTAACCTTGATGTCAGACTACCCCTTCTCGTAGCAGTGTTTCGAGATATGCTAGAGGTGGCCATACATTTTCAGTAACTATCAGCTGAATGTTAATTTCACCCACAGTTATCTCTCTCAACATCCCCATATGCATAAACACTTTCTATAGGGAGGGGAAGGTAAGCTGCAGCCAGATTTCTGATGCCAGCTTGTCCCTCCCAGAACAAAAGGATTGGGTGGTGCAAATCCATCATGAACCTTGTCTTCACAAACATCATCCACTGGGGGAGACCCAGGAAGCAAATATACACAGGACAGCCAAACCCACCAAAGTGGGTGGGTATAGTCCACTTTAGTTTAAAATATCTGGGCACCATTATGCCTTTATGCCAGTGTTGGTGAACTGATCAAGCTAGTGTACCAAGCACCATCTGCCTGCTCCATTTTGAAGCTAGCTAGAACTGGTGCAAGAAGGAAATGGAGAGGAAAAACTATTTGTTTCTGGTCTACCAACGTTTTCCATAGTCTACAGAGCCCTGAAAGGCTGCCCAATTACTGGTACTCAGATTGTTCACAAGCCATCATCAACCATATTGTTTATATGGTTAATGTTTACCTTTTCAGAAATTATGCAGCTAGAATAGGCTTCCAAACACCGTTCTCTCCACTATCCGCCATTTGTCTCCATAGCTCTCATCTGTAGTGAGAGACCCACTGACATGTAAGTCTATGGTACCAGTAGGAAGCTTTCTTTCATAAGATTCCACTGTATGTGGCGGAAAGTGGGGAGAACGGCCATTGAATTAGATTTCTATTAGAGAAATGACACAGTGCTGCACAATAGTCATTTCAGGAAAAAAAACTAAGGTACAATTTAAAGAGTTCAAATTAATGATATGTCAGAAGTTTTGATCAGTGGGGGTCCTTATACTGTAAGCGGGGGTTATTATTATATACTGTTGGCTAAACCTGCCTCCAATGGTGGGTTTGGCTGACTTTAGTATAAAGCGTATGGGCACCTTTACTGATTAGTGGAGGTGTCAGCACCTTGGAACCCCATCAATTAAAGCCTCTGACATATCACTATTACAAGTCAGAAGTTTTGCAAACTGGTTGGCACCCTTTAAGAATGTTGTTTCAGAATCGTGAGTATATGCATACAGAACAAATAGGAATTCAGCAAGATACTTGCCGTGATGCAAATACGGTGCGTCACTCTACTCGTATAAGGGAGTTCAAAAGATGAAATTCCACAGACTGTGGTTTTGAGCAGAAACCATCTACAAACAACTGCTTTATGTATTAGGAAACAAAAATAAATTCCCCCAAGCATTCCTTTAGTGGGACAGCTGCAGTAATGTGAAGGGCTATTTCAAGAAAAGATAAATAAAGTTTTAAAGAGGGGGAGGGGCACTAATATTTTGCATGTGAAATAGCAGTTTATAGTTTCTTTAAAATTTTATGAGCTTTCTGAATCTAAAAGAAAAACATTCAATGGAGGCAAAAAATAACTGAGGGCGGATTTATCATTCTGCGCACCAGGTAAAGACTGCCAAAAGTAATAAAATAATTGCATAAAGCAAGGCATGCTATGGATTCACTACAATTCATGCCTGCACGTAAACTGTAGCTGACATCAACGCCAGCAGCCGGCAGGGGTGAAATTGATTATAAGTACTAACTTACCTCTCCCCATGCACGTAGTGAGCAGCGAAATGGCCTTGGGGACCCCCACCCCTAAAGGCATTTCCCCCCAAGTTATGATGACAGGGGAAAAGGCCTGTCCCGGCTGATGGACTGGCCGCTGCCAATCAGTGACTGGATTGGCATACCTTCCCAGTCAGTGACTGGCTGAGAGGCCAGTCCATCAGCCGGTTCATGATGTGTCATTGCCGGAGATCCAGGAGCCCGGTGGGCATGGGAAGAGGTAAGTTCATACTTACCTCTGCCGGCTGCCTGATTTTATAAATCGCCGAACTACTCCTTTAATGGACAGGTGTGCTTTTAAGGGAATTTATCAAAATGACTTCAACCCCCCTCCCAAAAAAACTGTAATGACTAGAGGAGTGCAAAGGTGCAAATTCAGTTACTGTAATTTTTCTCTTTGTACTCACCGCTATAAGCCTACAAACTGTGCACTGGATGGCCATGAAGCAGTTAAGAGTCCTACTGTATTACTGTGCTGAGCTTAGGAGTCCCACAATGCATTAGCATTCAGCGTATGGACAGTTTGCACACTTACTGCTAGCGAAAACAAAGATTTGGAATCAG
Source organism: Dendropsophus ebraccatus (assembly GCF_027789765.1). Classification (NCBI taxonomy): domain Eukaryota; kingdom Metazoa; phylum Chordata; class Amphibia; order Anura; family Hylidae; genus Dendropsophus; species Dendropsophus ebraccatus. Next base: position 53,275,921 of record NC_091455.1, read on the forward strand.
CATTTTCTCCCCTATCCAGCCATTACAGTGCTTTGGAGGATTTTCTGTGGTGACAAGTTCTCTTGATATTATGATTTACTAACACACATCATGGGCAGGAAAAAAAAAAGTGATATAGTGTGGAAAAATAAAAATGTAATGAGTAATGTAAAAAAAAGATTAAGGTACGAGAATAAATCAAATAAACAAATTTGGTAACTTTATTTTTAGTGGTAATTTTTTCCTTAGTTGTTTCAGAAGATATGCGCATAACCACAATTTGAGGGAACAGTTAAATGTTGTCCAAATTCATCAAGGCAGTCCGTAGCGGCCTCTCACCACCGCATTGTCCTTGTGCAATTGACATGCCCTATTTGGCAGAAGCAACTGGGGACCACCCTAATAAGTCATGAAAGGGATGATGAGTTTCCGCTAATGGCATCATCCCAACAATTTTTTGGGAGAGTTGGAAAAAACAGCAATTGTTTGTTTCAGTTAACTTTTTGAGAATAACAATTATAGTGATCCCTAGACTTGTAAGAACTAAGGTCTATAAGGGTTTTCAACCTCCCAAGGTAAACAGTTTTCTTGCAAATAGATAATTAATAGTGTTCAGTGGAGAGACCAAATTATTTGGGTTTGTTAACGTTCTCCGATCCCAAACACTTGGCATTTGACTCCCAGTGGTTACAGAGGTTGGATGCCGCCCTACAGAGTCCTTGTAAACATGGATACAGCCATAGGCTGTTTGGTCTCCCCGCTTGACACTTATCATTACCAATGGTAAAAGATTGAAGCACAAAGTATATTAGATTAAACCCTTTTTACATTGGCCAATTATTTGGCAAATAAATGTCCATGGGAATGCTCATTCCTGATAAACTGTATGAGGGACTAATGAACCGGTTAAAGTTTGTTTGACAGTTGATCTGATCTTTTGTGCGACCATTCAAATTTTTGTTACGGGCTGCACATCACTCGGTGTAAAAAGGAGATGTGCAGCCAACTGATGAATTTAAAGGGTCACACAAACGATACAGCGATCATTCATATGGCCTGGTCTGCAATTTACCGAGACGTGCAAAGGTGCTAAATTAGCACTCTTTTTACAGCTATGGATAAGCTTGTGTAGACCAGAAAATCTCTTTAGCCCAAAAGAGAGTTATAAATTAGAGGAAGAATAATTGGCTCTTACCAGTGTTATTGGGGTAAATAACTGGCATTGTGGATAAAATATTTTCTTCTGCAAAGGCTTTGAAAAATATAGGGCCATTTTTTTTTTAGAAACATAGGAATGGGGATATGGCGTCATTGCTGCAATTTATTTTCTCAATTTTCCAATACTTATTTTCTGTATTTTAATAATGACCTTGGTCATATCGGGGAAAATGGGGTAAAATGTAGGTCAATTTAACCTGTTTTCCGCACCATCTTTCCAATACCTTTGCCCTATTTTTCAGAGGTAGAACACTCTCCTCCACTGGTTCCTGATTCTAGGAAGTGTGACATGCGGTGGAGGCCAGTTCCATGGTAGATTGTATTTTTCCTCTTTGCACGGTGTTGCACACACTACTGTATGGTCTATAAATAAGATGTTCAGTATGAGGTAGTGGGTGACGGGTGTTAGTGACTATTTATAGATTTATGTGATCTAGCTGAGGTGTTAGCATAGAACGCACTGTTCTAATATAGGATACAGCCAAGATAAATGAAAATTAACCTTTTTAACACCAGCATTTAGATAACAGTAATGATTAAATATAAATATATAAGTAGTTCTCGCTCCTTCCCAATTACAGTGTAAATGGCTTTCTTTGAGCATTATATTATGTAACACTTGGTCTTTTTTAATTAATGTCTTAAAGAAGATGATTTATATAGGAGGAAGCAGTTATCTGAAAACAAATCTGCATGTGTTTTCTCCGTGAGTTAGTGGAAGGAGCGCTAACAAAGAACACCTATATTTACAGTATATGTTACGGCTATATACAAGGGGGGTTGTTCAGGAACAAAGCTACTTTTTTTTGGAGTATTGCATTGTAAAAGTGCCTCCTAGCATCTGAAAAGCATAAAGTGGGACATCTCTGTCATGATAATAACCCATGCGTTTAGCATATTAATGGCAGCCTTGTACTGATACAGATGCAAATGTCGCAGCTTAGAAAACCTCAGTCCACTTCAAAAATACTCAACTTACTTAATAGCAGTAAGCCAGGCTAGGCCATTCAGGCTAATGCATGGAGGTGGAAATAAACAGAGGTAATGTATAACTAACGCAGGAGGTAGACAGAGGACAGGGGTCCCAATTGCAGAAGTCACCCCAGCTAAGCATAGGATGGCCTGCCACTTGTTTTCATATTTATGCTTTCAATTCTATATTTATGCTCTTATTACTAATGGGAAGCATTGTACAAGCTCACATCTCCCATTAAAAGGGAATGGGAGGGGGGGGGGGGGGCAACTTGTCTTATAGCAGATAGACAGCCAACCCGAATTATAAGTATGAGGAGCAGAATCATAAAGAGGTTGGGTTTATAGAGCCCAGAGCAAAATCAGGAAAAACCCTTGGTTTATGGTATCTAGGTGACTAAAAGCATTGTTATATCCCCAAATGCCCCCCCCCCTCGCAAGGTACCAATCAGTTGTGGACTGAAGGCCTCAGTGGCTGCCATGATAGGACATCTATTATACCCTGTGATAGAGAATATGTAATAAGATACTATTAGAATGATAAGGCACTGTAATATATTTTATTACATAAGTTTGCATAGTGGAGTCCCCTAGAATAACGGAAATGTAATTTAAAAAATAATAATAATTAAGTTTATAAAAAATGGCCTGCATTACAAATGTAAAAGAGAGCAAGAAAAATGTACTAAATTGGTGTGTGGAAAGGTTCAAATGATTAACAGGGTAGTGCGGCGCTAAACAATTATTCACAAAATAACACACATTACAAAGTTATACAACTTTGTAATGTGTGTTATGTATGTGAATGGCCCCCTTCCCCGTGTTTCCCCCCACCCACACCAGACCCGGAAGTGTGGTGCATTATACTCACCGCATCTTGTGTCGACCCCCGTCCGCCATCTTGGGACAATGACGTAGTCTTCGGGAGGCCGGCTGAACCGCTCCATCCGTCCCTCATGCCGGCCCCCCTCTGCCGCGTCATAACTGTGCTCAGCCGGGATTGGCTGAGCACAGTTATGCTCAGCCAATTGCGGCTGAGCTGCTGATGACACGGCAGAGGGGGGCCGGCATGAAGTACGGATGGAGCGGTTCAGCCGGCCTCCCGAAGACGACGTCATTGTCCCAAGATGGCGGACGGGGGTCGGCACGAGATGCCGTGGGTATAATGCACCACACTTCCGGGTCTAGCGTCATTGGGGGGGTAACACGGGGAAGGGGGCCTTTTGCTCTTTTTTGTCATTTTGTTGTTTATTTCTGTTTTTGCATTACATGTAGTAAAATGAAGAATGTTATTTGTTAAAAAATACAAATTGTCCCACAAAAAACAAGTCCTCATACAGTTTTGTCAACAAATAAATTAAGGAGATATGGATCTTAGAAGAAAAAGAGAAAACAAAAATGAATGCGTCTGGGTTAAGGGGTTTATATACTTTTGTGTATTTAAAACCATACTGTATTCAGCTACCCAACCCCATACAGTTTGATGGATTATCATTCTATTTTCTCCTGTACGAAACTATAGGCATTCGGAAGTGCTATGATATGGAAACTGTGTATTAGCTGAAATAAAGCCATGCCTGTGAGCCTTAAAGTACAATCCTAAAGGGCCTTGGGGGTGATTTCTGGAGTGACTTATTGATTGGTGCTCATTTAAAGTGAATGTACCACCAGGTACATCCCTTTGTTTTTTCTGTCATGAACAGACTGACGTCGGCGCGGGGGAATGCCGTTAGTGCCATCCATTTTTTTGAACCGCTATCTGGTTCCTGCACACATTTCAGGTTTTTTCTTGAGCACCGGCCAGGCATAAAGCACTGGGGGGCAGGTATGCCAGCCCCTAGTTAGACAAACTCCTCTCAATGATGCAGCTCCATTGATTCTAATGTAGGGGAAGGGGCTTCGTCACACTGTGGGTCGGCAGGCCCGCCCCCAGTGCATCATGTCCAACCAGCGCTGTGCACAGGAACCAGGCGGCGGTTCAAAAAAAAGACTGTGCCACCGGCATCCCCACACTGGTGCCGGCCTGTTCATGTAAAAAGTCCCTACATAGCCCGATAATCATGTGGACAGGGAAGCACAAACGGTGTATCACTTGTATAGCTCTTTACTTCCATCACTTATAGGCCACACATCCCGTATCACACCGGGAGATGTGCAGCCTAAAGAAAAGGATGTTCAACCTGCTAAAACGATGCAATTGGCATTTGCTCTTTTAGTGGCTGATGGCTGAGTCCTGTCAGGTCAATGTGCCATAAAGCCCCAAGCCTGTGCTTTATGAGCTCCATTATATCATCAATAACATAGCATATAACTTACCTTGCCCTGGCTGCACACTGCCGGAACACCTGATGTATTATAGAGACAGCTGTCTTATCGGCTCAGTTTTTCAATTAATATAAAGCATTGCAGAATGTACTTTATTGATGGCTTAGGGAGAAGTCATTTGTCCTAGCACTTGTTAGAGCAGATTTAAATTTGCTAATGTATTTGAAGGCTATAATTATCTGTATTTATTCATGTATGCAAATTCAGCTGAAGCCTCCTGGCTAAGCATTATATTTCAATTGTTACGAATTGTTTGTTTGCTAGTAAACTTAATGTGGTTATGTACGGGGCTCCACATCATATTGTCTGGAGTTGAAGCAGGGGCAGAAGCGTGACTGCTATACAATAGGCCTCATAGCAAAGTGAAGAATCGGTCTCCACCATCTTACCAATGGTAATGTATAAAGCAGTGGTATACAGTAATGTCATGTAGCAGATCTTGTACAGAAGAACGGGAAGGCTGTGTACTACATCAATGAGCTTGGACGTGATGCTGGTCCAAGTGGAGATTCAAAAGAAACAAGGCAATCCAGCACAATCCCAATAATATCCAATACGTTTTTTCCACTTATAATAAAGGATCCAAGGACAAACATGGAGTGACAATGGACTATGAGCACCATGCTGGACCATGTTTGTGTGAGACTACTATACTAGAGGTAGATAACAGGAACACACCAACTTGTGTAAGACCACAAAAAACAATTAAACCCCTTTACCATAACATGGCTCATTAGGCTGTGTTCACACATATTTTGCCTTTATAATGCATTTTTGTCACGATTTTGACACAAATCTTCCACAAATTTTACAATTGTGGTAAACTAGCAACATTTTTGCAGCGTTTTTGATGGAATCACTGCATAAATTGTTCTATTTTACTGCAGGTTCTTTTTGATTGGCTTTCTCTTTCAACCAGCAAAAAATATCACTGCCGGCCGCCAGCTTAAGCGCTCAATGCAGTGAAATCCTAGGTGCATTTCTCCCTGGGAAATATGAGTATGCAAGAAAGAGCCCATAGAGCCTCATTTAAGAGCCATAAAACACCAGAGTAGCCAGATATCCCCATGGGAAGGACCCAGCCAAGGGGTGGCTTCTGTAGGGAAACCACCAAAACCACCATATTAAGTGACCCTATAAGTCAATGTAATGACGAGGGAAAAACCAAGGCAAGGTATCCATGCACAGACAGCTGTTCAGAATCCTGCTCCACACTGATGAGGGGCAACACCCGAAACAGCTGTCTGTGGATGGTTACCTGGCCTTGGTTTTTCCCTCGTCATTACATTGACTTATAGGGTCACTTAATACGGTGGTTTTGGTGGTTTTCGTACAGGAGACATCCCTTGGCTGGGTCCTTCCCGGAGGGATATCTGACTAGTCCTGTGTTTTGAGACTCCTAAATGAGGCTCTACTGGCTCTTTTTTTGAATGAACCTATTTATTAAAAATGATGGCTGGACAATACTAAGCAAGCAAGTTTTCTCATAAAATATATTTTATCATTTATATCCCAGTTCTTTTTATGGTTCAGAGTCAAGTAGGTAGTGCTACTCAATGATTGACAGTCGTCCCTACATGATTCTGCATACCGAGGTAGATGTCAATTACCAATGAGACCACCCATTGGTCTACTAAGCATAGAGGGAAGTCCAGTGATCTTATCAATGACTGGCAGATATCTCTGTATGCACATGCAGCCATATAGGAAGGTTGGTCAGTCAGTAAGTAGGACTGCCCACTGGACTCTGAACAGGGATGAATAAAATACAGGTTAGGCTACATGCACAAGGAGCCAGCCTTCCGCCAGCCTTCCTGTCATAATGACAGTCTATGGGAGGCCCGCCCGCCTCCTCTCTCCGCACTGAAGAATGAACATGTTTATTCTTCAGTGCAGAGAGAGGAGGCGCGCGAGCCTCCCATAGACTGTCATTATGACAGGGAGGCTGGCGGCATTCCGCGGTGGAGAATTCCACCACTTTTGCTCCGTATGTGCGTAGCCTTATACTCAATGTTTTACAAAAAAATTACATATATATTTATACGAATCTGTTGAGCTCCTCCTGTTATGCAGATCAATCACCGTGCAGAACATTACAGCCTCCCTGGTGATCAATAGTATTTTTAGCTTCCAAGAGCCCATGAGCGACATAGAAATGGTATAAGAGCCTTATGCCTAAGGTTACAAATTTAGAAAATAACACAAACCAGCTGAAGAAAGAAAAGATAGGCTGCCTATGATATTCCCTTCTCCTTAAAGCATAGTTTTAACAGCCCTGTTTGCTTCCTCCACACTTTGCAATGTGTGCAGTGACTATCCTTGCAGCTGGTGGTAACTATCTATGAGACACAGATCTCAAGCCTGTTGTTATAGCAAGAGTCATGCAAATGATCATGAAGTGGGTTGTAAATGTTCTAACTCAATTAAACTGAGTCACACTACTCTTTCATCTCTACAGAAGATACAATGGGAAAAAATGATTTACAAACTGGGAAATCCAAGAGTTGAAAACACATAACATTTTTAACCTGATATCTCAAATAGACAAGTCCTTCTCTGGTTGAACATTTCCCCTGTGAAATGTTAAATTACATGGTGGTCATTAAGATGTATGACTACTCATGTAATACATGGACACCTTAGGGCTGGGTTCACACTACGTATTTTTGAGGCTGTATAGCAACCAAAACAAGGAGTGGATTGAAAACACAGAAAGGATCTGTTCACATAATGTTGTAATTGAGTGGATGGCCGTCTTTTAATGGCAAATATTTGCTGTTATTTTAAAACAACGGCTGTTATATTGAAATAATGGCAGTTATTTACATTGTGTGAACAGAGCCTTTCTGTGTTTTCAATCCACTCCTGGTTTTGGTTGCTATGAGGACCTGACTTGAGGACCAAATACTGCCTGAAATGTACGTAGCGTGAACATAGCCTAAAGGGGTACTTCAGTGAAAAATAATTGTCTTCCAATCTGGTGTTAGAAAGTAATACAGATTTGTAAATTATTTATATTTAAAAAAATTAAGCCTTCCAGTACCTATCAGCTGCTGTATGTCTTGCAGGAAGTCCTATTTTCTTTCCAGTCTGACACAGTGCTCTCTGCTGCCATCTCTCTATGTCAGGAACTGTCCAAAGCAGGAGAGGTTTTCTATGGGAATTTGCTGCTGCTCTGGACAGTTCCTGTCACAGACAGCACTGTGTTAGGCTATGTTCACACAACGTAAGAGACTGGCCGTTCCGTGACCCCGGCCGGATACTTAAGTACCGGCCAGATGATCTTTCCGGCCACAGGGTTCTGATGCGGGCGCATCAGCGCGTGCCTGCATCAGAACTTCCCACAGAACACAATGAAGCAAACGGCCAGAGTCACTCGCTTCATTGTGTGAACTGACAGGTCTTTCTGCGACCACAATTCACTGAATTGCGGCCGCAGAAAACTGACATGTCAGTTATTTGCGGCCCCATACGAGGTCCCGGCCAGAGCGTATACAATGTGTATATGCTCTGGCCGGGATCCCACAGAAGATAAGGCTATGTCCACACTAGGGATGGTCCGAACCTGCCGAGGTTCGGGTTTGTATGAACCCGAACGCTCGGCAGCAGATTCCCGGATACAGCGGGAGTAACGCCTGGAAAACTGGGATACAGCCTATGGCTATGGCTGTATCCCAGTTTTCCAGGCGGTCCTCCCGCCGGATCCGCCCGCTCCACGGAGTGGGCAGACAGCGGGAATCATTACCGAGAGTTCGGGTTCGTACGAACCCGATCCGAACTCGGTTCGGACCATCCCTAGTCCACACCAATGGCAACAACGGCCGTACTTTTACGTAGTGTGAACATAGCCTAAGACTGGAAAGAAAACACCACTCCCTGCAGGATATACAGAAGCTGATAAGTACCGGAAGGCTTAACATTTTTTAATAGAAGATTTACAAATCTGTATATTATCTGACCCCAGTTGATTTAAAAACAATTATTTTTCACTGAAGTACCTCTTTAAGTCTTCTGGGTCACCAAGGGGGTCCAATGTTGGGGGCGACCCATAATAAGGAATATAAACAGGTTTTAAATTCTTTTTTTAAAAGATACATTTTATTAGAGTGATTTTCTGTGAATTTGTTCAATTTACGGCTCCGATTATTTGAGATCATCATAAATCGTTGTATTATCAGCCTCTCTTGTCCTAGTTGTCACTGTATATTTCCAGGACTGGCATAGTACATGGTATCATACTGTACTGTAACACCTAAAATCCTGTAAGCCGGTCCTGTTGAGCACAGCTGATGGAGTCCCTCGCTCCCCTCGGGGTATAATGATCTCCATAATACTGCAGGTTATATGCTCTTTGTCCTGCAATACCTCTTTAAAAGCTGTTACTTCTCAGGATAGAAGGGCGGCTAATTTGTCTCACTAGTGAACCAGATTAGACCTAGGATTATCCTGCAGGACACGGAAGTTGTAACCTTTGGCTAAGTATAAATGGGTTATTTACAGAGCTTGTCACCTCGGTGGCTACAGAATTAGCTTCTAAACACTGCCCCTAAGGTCGGCTCAACTACTGGGATCGTTCTTGGCCATAAAATCATCAGAATTAACGTTAATAGCAGGGATCATTATGACATATAAAGAGAATGTGTCTCCATGAAAATGCTGTGTATAAGTTTTGTGTTTTGGAGTAGGATTTGTTGAGGAGATTGATGTTTAGTTTATTATAAAATATTCAATATAACTTGTAATTTAGGGAATTAAATTCTTGTTCAATATAGACTAAGGCTGGGTTCACACTACGTTTTGGCAATCCGTTTTTTTCCTCCGTTTTTGCAAAAAGCTGATGAAAAAATGTATTTGTGTGCATCTGTTTTGAACCGTTTTTCCATTGAATTGCATTATAAGAAAAAAAAAATGGATGAAAACACATCCTTTTTCTAATGCACACAAAAACCTAGTTGACCTTATTTTTGTGTACTTTAAAAAAATAATGTGTTTTGATCCTTTTTTGTTAATAATAGAATTTAATGGAAAAATGGGTGTACACAAATGCGTTTGTTTTACCATCCAATTATTTGCTAAAACGAATGAATTTTTTTTGCAAGAACTAAGTGTGAACCCAGCCTTAGCAATCAAGTGGATGGTCTAGTGGTACGTTTACACAGAGAGATTTATCTGACAGATTTTTGAAGCCAAAGCCAGGAAAAGACTGTAAACAGGGTGCAGATCATAAAGGAAAGACTGAGATTCACTGTCTTTTCAAGTCCATTCCTGACTTTGGCTTCCAAAATTGGTCAGATAAATCTGCCTGTGTAAACTCACCCTCAGTCAATAATTAAAGGGATTCTCTTCAGTCTAATATGGTGCTCTCTGCTGCCACCTCTGTCCATGTCAGGAACTATCCAGATCATCAGCAAATCCCCATAGAAAACCTCTCCTGCTCAGGACAGTTCCTGTCATGGACAGAGGTGGCAGCAGAGAGTCCTGGAAAGAATACACCACTTTCCACAGAGCAATTGTCATCTATTATTGGTAGACATAGCTAATGATCAGTTAATCATTTTTAGCTACAAGCACCAATACAAATGTATGTTTATAAAACAAAATAAAACAAAAAAACACAGAAAAGAAAGAGGAAGAGGGAGTCCATTTCTCTTACTACACAATTGGAATTTTTCAGCAGAGAGATTTAACATTGTAGCAAACGCTGTATTACGCATTCATTGCACCTGTAACAATGCATCAATATAGGAAATCACCGAAACAGTTCCAGGACGGTGTCAGAATGAAGATTACAGTTTTATTGATAGGAGACTTCTGCGGACTGAGCCTTCCATGAGTTATATGCACCTGCTGCTTGGCAGTTCAGCCTATGTTCCTGTCTGGGTAGGGGGTGAGCTGCTCCTTATACTCAGCGATAAAGCTTTGATGGTATCAGGTTCTGTGCTAAGAAATTAGTGCATGTCAACATAAGAGCCGGTGATCCGGATATCTGAGCTCTATGAGACACGTTCATAGTAGCTGCTGCAGTGTACATGAGAAATGGGGCACGTGCGTCTGCAAGGTTCTTAAAGCCTTATGGCACTTGATGCATATTTTTCTGGAGTACAACAGGTTTCAGTAGGTACTAAGGGTGGTCACAAAGCAACATTTACTATGGTGAGAAAGCTACCAGGCAGTCCATAGCAGACCTGCTATACACATAGAGACATTTCTGTAACCCTAATTCAGAAAAAAAAACTGCTGCATGTGCTGCGCTGTAGGTCACACAAAAACAGTGACGTCCATTATTCCCTATGGGAAAAGAGTTTCATGTGACCTTGCGACTATGTCAAAATGTTTGATCGTTGAATAGGGACTTTTTCTCTACTGAAGGGAATTCATGTGCTCAGGAATAGTATATAGGGTAGAAGATTGGTGCATGTACATCGGCATGCATGTGCTCAGGTATGGTATATAAGGTAGAAGATTGGTGTATGTACATTCGCATGTAAGTGCTCAGGTATGGTATATAGGGTAGAAGATTGGTGCATGTACATCGGCATGCATGTGCTCAGGTATGGTATATAAGGTAGAAGATTGGTGTATGTACATTGGCATGTAAGTGCTCAGGTATGGTATATAGGGTAGAAGATTGGTGCATGTACATCGGCATGTAAGTGCTCAGGTATAGTATAAAGGGTAGAAGATTGGTGCATGTACATCGGCATGTATGTGCTCAGGTATTGTATATAGGGTAGAAGATTAGTGCCTGTACATCGGCATGCATGTGGTCAGGAATGGTATATAGGGTAGATGACTGGTGCATGTACATTGGCATGTAAGTGCTCAGGTATGGTATATAAGGTAGAAGATTGGTGCATGTACATCGGCATGTAAGTGCTCAGGAACAGTATATAGGGTAGAAGATTGGTGCATGTACATCGGCATGCATGTGCTCAGGTATGGTATATAGGGTAGAAGATTGGTGTATGTACATTGGCATGTAAGTGCTCAGGTATGGTATATAGGGTAGAAGATTGGTGCATGTACATCGGCATGCATGTGCTCAGGTATTGTATATAGGGTAGAAGATTAGTGCCTGTACATCGGCATGCATGTGCTCAGGTATGGTATATAGGGTAGAAGATTGGTGCATGTACATCGGCATGCATGTGCTCAGGTATGGTATATAGGGTAGATGACTGGTGCATGTACATCGGCATGTAAGTGCTACGGAATGGTATATAGGGTAGAAGATTGGTGCATGTACATCGGCATGTAAGTGCTCAGGTATGGTATATAGGGTAGAAGATTGGTGTATGTACATTGGCATGTAAGTGCTCAGGTATGGTATATAAGGTAGAAGATTGGTGCATGTACATCGGCATGTAAGTGCTCAGGTATGGTATATAGAGTAGAAGATTGGTGCATGTACATCGCCATGCATGTGCTCAGGTATTGTATATAGGGTAGAAGATTGTGGCATGTACATGGGCATGCATGTGCTCAGGTATGGTATATAGGGTAGAAGATTGGTGCGTGTACATCGGCATGTAAGTGCTCAGGAATGGTATATAGGGTAGAAGATTGGTGTATGTACATTGGCATGTAAGTGCTCAGGTATGGTATATAAGGTAGAAGATTGGTGCGTGTACATCAGAATGCTTGTATTCAGATATGGTATATAGGGTAGAAGATTGGTGCATGTATATGGGCATGCATGTGCTCAGGTATGGTATATAGGGTAGAAGATTCGTGCATGTACATCGGCATGCATGTGCTCAGGTATGGTATATAGGGTAGAAGATTGGTGTATGTACATCGGCATGTAAGTGCTCAGGTATTGTATATAGGGTAGAAGATTGGTGTATGTGCATCGGCATGCATGTGCTCAGGTATGGTATATAGGGTAGAAGATTGGTGCGTGTACTTCAGAATGCTTGTATTCAGGAATGGTACATAGGGTAGAAGATTGGTGCATGTATATTGACATGCATGTGGTCAGGTATGGTATATAGGGTAGAAGATTGGTGCATGTACATCGGCATGCATGTGCTCAGGTATGGTATATAGGGTAGAAGATTGGTGCGTGTACATCAGAATGCTTGTATTCAGCTATGGTATATAGGGTAGAAGATTGGGGCATGTATATTGGCATGCATGTGGTCAGGTATGGTATATAGAGTAGAAAATTGGTGCGTGTACTTCAGAATGCTTGTATTCAGGTATGGTATATAGGGTAGAAGATTGGTGTATGTATATTGACATGCATGTGGTCAGGTATGGTATATAGGGTAGAAGATTGGTGCATGTACATCGGCATGCATGTGCTCAGGCAGGGGCGTAGCTAGGGGTTCAGCCTAGGGGGGGCGAGTGAGTCTGAGTGGGCCCTCAACCTATTATGTTACCCATAGGGAACCTCAGTAGACCCCAAACAAATAGAGGTGTAAGTAAAGTGCAGACACATCCAGTGACTCACAGGTGACGTCTTCTCTGATGAGAGTGGGTCAGGTTTCCTTTTCTTTTTCATTGTGAAGACTCTTCTAACCACAAATCATCACAGCAGTATCTGCCAGACAAACATCTTCAGCACCTTACTTTTACAGCACCTTTAACCACCTCTATACAAACTCTCCATCATAGTGCCCTTAAACAGTAACAGAGACTTTTTTGAAGACCAATATGTAGTCATTTTTCCTTTTCTGTGCCTCTCTCTATACTTAGATCCCTTCTTTATGCCTGTATCTGTAGTTAGGATCCATCATTGTGTCTTCATCTGTAGTAAGACATCCTCTTCATGCCCCATCTGTAGTTGTGTTCCCTCTCTTTGCCACTGTACCACTGTCCTCTCTAATGTATTGTACCACATTCCTCTCTCATGTACTGTACCACTGTCCTCTCTCATGTACTGTACCACTGTCCTCTCTCATGTACTGTACCACTGTCCTCTAATGTGCTGTACCACTGTCCTCTAATGTACTGTACCACTGTCCTCTCTAATGTACTGTACCACTGTCCTCTCTAATGTACTGTACCACTGCCCCCTGTAATGTACCATACCACTGTCCTCTCTCATGTACTGTACCACTGTCCTCTAATGTACTGTACCACTGTCCTCTCTAATGTATTGTACCACTGTCCTCTCTAATGTACTGTACCACTGTCCTCTAATGTGCTGTACCACTGTCCTCTAATGTACTGTACCACTGTCCTCTCTAATGTACTGTACCACTGTCCTCTCTAATGTACTGTACCACTGCCCCCTGTAATGTACCATACCACTGTCCTCTCTCATGTACTGTACCACTGTCCTCTAATGTACTGTACCACTGTCCTCTCTAATGTATTGTACCACTGTCCTCTCTAATGTACTGTACCACTGCCCCCTGTAATGTACCATACCACTGTCCTCTCTCATGTACTGTACCACTGTCCTCTAATGTACTGTACCACTGTCCCCTCTAATGTACTGTACCACTGTCCTCTCTAATGTACTGTACCACTGCCCCCTGTAATGTACCATACCACTGTCCTCTCTCATGTACCATACCACTGTCCTCTAATGTACTGTACCACTGTCCTCTCTAATGTGCTGTACCACTGTCCTCTCTAATGTACTGTACCACTGTCCTCTAATGTACTGTACCACTGTCCTCTCTAATGTACTGTACCACTGTCCTTCCCTAATGTGCTGTACCACTGTCCTTCCCTAATGTATTGTACCACTGTCCCCTCTAATGTACTTTACTACTGACCTCCTAAATCATTGTTTTCCAACCAGTGTCTCCTCAGCTGTTCCTTAACTACAACCTCCATTATGTCAGGACATGATGGGAGTTCTAGTCTTGTAGCGACTGAAGGGTCACATGTTGGAGAACACTATACTAAATAAACCTCCCTCCTAAATTATGGTTTCCCTACCAGTGGCAAAACTACAACTCCCATTGTACCCTGGTGGCAGGACATGATGAGAGTTTTAGTTTGGTAACAGCTCAGGAGCCACTGTTAGGAAGCAATCATTTAGGGGTACAGTTTATTTAGTAAAGTATTCTCCAACATGTGACCCTCCTGCTGTTCCTAAACTACAATCCCCACTATCTCCTGCCAGAAGGGCATGATGGGAGCTGTAGTTTTGTCACAGGTTTGAGAACACTACTAAATAAACTCTACCTATGTGTATACACTCCAGCCGGGATTCCTCAGAAGGCAGTACTACATAAGTTCCGTAGAAATCACGGCCATTGTTACAACGGCCATGATTACTACGGAACTTACTGTATGTAGTGTGAACATAGCCTTAAACACTAAGTTTTACTTATCTCTTCTTACATCACATTACATACACCCAGGGACACACACACACATCCCATGCACCCAGGGACACACACACACACATCCCATGCACCCAGGACACACACACATCTCATGCACCCAGGACACACACATCTCATGCACCCAGGACACACACATCTCATGCACCCAGGACACACACATCTCATGCACCCAGGACACACACATCTCATGCACCCAGGACACACACATCCCATGCACCCAGGACACACACACATCCCATGCACCCAGGGACACACACATCCCATGCACCCAGGGACACACACATCCCATGCACCCAGGACACACACACATCCCATGCACCCAGGACACACACACATCCCATGCACCCAGGACACACACACATCCCATGCACCCAGGGCACACACATCCCATGCACCCAGGACACACACACATCCCATGCACCCAGGGCACACACATCCCATGCACCCAGGACACACACACATCCCATGCACCCAGGACACACACACATCCCATGCACCCAGGGCACACACATCACATGCACCCAGGACACACACACATCTCATGCACCCAGGACACACACATCTCATGCACCCAGGGCACACACATCACATGCACCCAGGACACACACACACACACACACACACACACACACACACACACACACACACACACACACACACATACATACATCCCATGCACCCAGGACACACACACATCCCATGCACCCAGGACACACACATCCCATGCACCCAGGACACACACACATCCCATGCACCCAGGACACACACACATCTCATGCACCCAGGAAACACACACATCTCATGCACCCAGGACACACACATCTCATGCACCCAGGACACACACATCTCATGCACCCAGGACACACACATCTCATGCACCCAGGACACACACATCTCATGCACCCAGGACACACACATCTCATGCACCCAGGACACACACATCCCATGCACCCAGGACACACACACATCCCATGCACCCAGGGACACACACATCCCATGCACCCAGGGACACACACATCCCATGCACCCAGGACACACACACATCCCATGCACCCAGGACACACACACATCCCATGCACCCAGGACACACACACATCCCATGCACCCAGGGCACACACATCCCATGCACCCAGGACACACACACATCCCATGCACCCAGGGCACACACATCCCATGCACCCAGGACACACACACATCCCATGCACCCAGGACACACACACATCCCATGCACCCAGGGCACACACATCACATGCACCCAGGACACACACACATCTCATGCACCCAGGACACACACATCTCATGCACCCAGGGCACACACATCACATGCACCCAGGACACACACACACACACACACACACACACACACACACACACACACATACATACATCCCATGCACCCAGGACACACACACATCCCATGCACCCAGGACACACACATCCCATGCACCCAGGACACACACACATCCCATGCACCCAGGACACACACACATCTCATGCACCCAGGAAACACACACATCTCATGCACCCAGGACACACACATCTCATGCACCCAGGACACACACATCTCATGCACCCAGGACACACACATCTCATGCACCCAGGACACACACATCTCATGCACCCAGGACACACACATCTCATGCACCCAGGACACACACATCTCATGCACCCAGGACACACACATCCCATGCACCCAGGACACACACACATCCCATGCACCCAGGGACACACACATCCCATGCACCCAGGGACACACACATCCCATGCACCCAGGACACACACACATCCCATGCACCCAGGACACACACACATCCCATGCACCCAGGACACACACACATCCCATGCACCCAGGACACACACACATCCCATGCACCCAGGACACACACACATCCCATGCACCCAGGGCACACACATCCCATGCACCCAGGACACACACACACATCCCATGCACCCAGGACACACACACATCCCATGCACCCAGGGCACACACATCACATGCACCCAGGACACACACACATCTCATGCACCCAGGACACACACATCTCATGCACCCAGGGCACACACATCACATGCACCCAGGACACACACACACACACACACATACATCCCATGCACCCAGGACACACACACATCCCATGCACCCAGGACACACACATCCCATGCACCCAGGACACACACACATCACATGCACCCAGGACACACACACATCCCATGCACCCAGGACACACACACATCCCATGCACCCAGGACACACACACATCCCATGCACCCAGGACACACACATCTCATGCACCCAGGACACACACATCCCATGCACCCAGGACACACACATCTCATGCACCCAGGACACACACACATCTCATGCACCCAGGACACACACATCCCATGCACCCAGGACACACACATCCCATGCACCCAGGACACACACATCCCATGCACCCAGGACACACACATCCCATGTACCCAGGACACACACATCCCATGCACCCAGGACACACACATCCCATGCACCCAGGACACACACATCCCATGCACCCAGGACACACACATCTCATGCACCCAGGACACACACATCTCATGCACCCAGGACACACAGCACTTACTGTAATTGCAGGGAAGCTCTGAGGGGGCCATGTGGTGCAGTTCTCTGATCTTCTCCTCACAGTCGGACTCTGGGCCCCTCCTCTTCTTCTGTCCCGACATCCAGGAGAGCATGAAGCAGGGGGAGGAGGTAGTGAGGGAGTGGGGGAGGGGCCCGGGCTGTGAGGAGGGGCCCGGGCTGTGAGGAGGGGGTCCTGTCTGTGTCTCTTCTGCCCTGGTATAGAGTGAGCAGACACACAGACAGGAAGCTGCAGTGTCTGCCCTGAGTGCAGCGGCCGCTACTTCCGGGCAGCCTTAAAGTGGCAGAGCAGCCTAATTAACATCCGGCCTCTGCGGCTCTTAAGTGTACTGGGGGGGGACCGGCCCGGGGGGCCCCCAGCCTTGGTGGGCCCGGGGGCGACCGCCCCCTTTGCCCCCCTCTAATTTCGCCACTGTGCTCAGGTATGGTATATAGGGTAGAAGATTGGTGCGTGTACTTCAGAATGCTTGTATTCAGGTATGGTATATAGGGTAGAAGATTGGTGTATGTATATTGACATGCATGTGGTCAGGTATGGTATATAGGGTAGAAGATTGGTGCATGTACATCGGCATGCATGTGCTCAGGTATGGTATATAGGGTAGAAGATTGGTGCGTGTACATCAGAATGCTTGTATTCAGCTATGGTATATAGGGTAGAAGATTGGGGCATGTATATTGGCATGCATGTGGTCAGGTATGGTATATAGGGTAGAAGATTGGTGCATGTACATCTTAATCCATATGCAGGGCCGATTCTGGGGTTTCTGCCGCCTGAGGCAAACCTCAGGCGGCCGCCCCGAGTGATGGCCGGCATCCCCCCCGCAAAATGTGGCATCTACAAGGGCACAGTTATTTGACCTCAGAGCTTTCTATGTCTGGGCATTGTATCTGCCATAACAGCCATTGTTGTTGTGTTAAGGCTTTATTACATGGCCGACTTGCGAGGTAAGCGAGTGCCGATCTGCGAGATTGGCACTCGCTTACTGAGGCTATTACATGGCTCGATAATCGTTCAGCCCTTTGCTTTAGTCAGCCATGCATCTCTTATTACACAGAGAGATGTGCGACAGACAGCAGATATTATTTAAAGGGGTTATCCAGTGTTAGGTTTTTTTTTATACAATGCTGCCCTGTTGGAAAACATAATAAATATCTTATGCATACTTCTATGTGCTCCCAAGATGTCCTTTTGTGGCATCTCCGGTGTCCCCCATTGATCGCCGCCGTCGCCACTTCTGGGATGAACTCACGCTCAGCCAATCACTGGTTTCGGGCCTGCCCTGTCTCAGTGAGTGATTGGTTGAGCAGGCTGCCACTCCCAAGACGAGTTTGTTTCCGAATTGGCAGGGGCTTCAGTCAGCGGGAGACACTGTAGATGCCACAACAGGACACTGGGGGAGCGTGAAGACAGGTAAACTTAAAAGGGGAGATTTATTCAACATGGAGTAAAGTGAAACTGGCTCAGTTGCCCCTAGCAACCAATCAGATTCCACCTTTCAATTTCCAAAGAGTCTGTGAGGAATGAAAGGTGGAATCTGATTGGTTGCTAGGGGCAACTGAGCCAGTTTCACTTTACACCATGTTCGATACATCTCCCCATAATGTTTATATTGTTTTCCAACAGGGCAGCAATAAATAAAAACATTTCTAATGCCTGATAACCCCTTTAACATGTGGAAACACAGCTATCAGCCGATCTCCTGGCTCTATTACATTGGAAGATATGTGCCTGATCTGGCAGATAAACTCAGATAAACTACAGGGCCTTTAAGGAAGAAGTCAGATTTTAGCCGGCCTGGGGGTTAGGTGCTATAAAAGCTAATGGTCAAAGATGCCTGTGCAGCAAACTCTACAGAGCTGTTTTATAGCTAGAAGGAGATTTCATCCAGGACAAGACGGAAAAGAGGGAAAAGACTACAAGAAGATGTGAATCATTGGATTAGTTATTTATTTTATCTCAGGGTGCGCCATATCTCTACTCTACTCACCAGTCTGATGTATAGGGGTAATAATAGGTCATTTATACTGCAATGTTATATTATATATAGAGAGGGATAGCCATATTTATGTGTACGTACAGTATAAATGAGATTTCCTGTGACAACCTTAGTGGGTTTAACTCTTTGATTGTCATACTGCAGTACCAGCCGGGATGATCTTCACAAACACCGGCCGTTCTATGGGTCACAGAACGGCTGGTGTTTTACACAGTGGGAACATGGCTTAATACTTTATACTGAACTATATTACTATAAAGTGCCAACCCCTTTAATCGGATGATTGCTGGATTGCTCTTCTTTGTATACGTCACTGCCTGGCTGTCTTTAGGTGAAAACCCTATGCATCCCCGATTGACGACTTAAAAGCCCAGGGTACTGTGATTAATTCTGCAAAAATATATAGGTTTGCAGTGGTCCTAAACTTGTTTGAACTTTGTTGACCCAGTATGTTGCAGCTGTTTTACTCTTTTTTTATTATTGTTATCAGGTAATGGCAGATGACAATAAAAGAGTTAAACCCACTAAGGTTGTCTCAGGAAATCCCATTTATACTGTACATACACATAAATATGGCTTAATTTGTGCTGAATTGAGATGCGGCGCTTCCATGTGAACCCGTAGCCCAATTCACCATAGCCGACAGTGGAGCGTGCGTCTGGAGCCACACACTCCATTGTGTGACTTTTCAGGCTTGTGCGGCTGCTATTTAATGAATAGGGATCCCGGCCAGAGTGTATACTATGGGGGACATTTATTAAGTCCGACGTTTTTTACGCCGGACTTATAAATGTCCCTGCATCTCCGGCGCTACCGAGATTTATGTAGAGGCGGACTGCCTCTACATAAATCCCGTGCGCGTCGGTGCGCACAGCTGAAAACCTACGCCACCTGAAAGGTGGAGTAGGTTTTCGGCGTATCTTTTAGTGTGAAAAATGATAAATCGCGCGGACTCTGAGTCCGCGCCCTCGTTCCACCACCTCCACGGTGGAAAGGGGCGATTTGCGAATATTTTATTCGCAAATGGCCGTTTTGCGAATAAAATATTTGCAAATCACCCCTTTCCGCAAAAAAGTATGCAGTTTTCCCTTGATACATGTCCCCCTATGTGTATACTCTCAGGCCTGGATTCCCTCTAACTGCACTGCACGTAAGTTTTGAGTTAATCATGGCCGTTGTGAATCGGCAACAATGGCTGTGATTAATTCAAAACTTACATTGTGCGAACATGGCCTTAGTAAGTGTACTCATTGTAAAATAAGACTCCCTTCCTCCAGACTGTGCTGCCCTGTTCTGTGGTGAGTCTGTCCAAAAGATGGCCGACATGGAGGAACATGTCACCATGCCCCGACCCCCAGTGACCACCAGTGATCCTGTATATGCCTATGGTGGACACTGGAGGTGGGGCATGGTCAGATACTCCTCCATGTGGGCCATCTTATAGACAGACTATCCACAGAGCAGGGCAGCACAGCCTGGAGGAGGGGAGTCTGATTTTAGCTCTATAAGGTACATAGGGAGCTGCTGTCAGTATATACAGTGAGTACACTTACACTACACAAAAAACAATTTTACTATAAAATGGCCAACCCCTTCAAAAGTCCAAAATTTTATTTCATGTAAATCCATAAAAAATTGTACAAATAAGGCCAAACGCTGTCCGAAACGAGTCTAGTGAACGGGAGAGATTGCACTATTTTGCACTATTTTTTATGGATTTACACTGAATAAAATTTTGGACTCACTCTTCTTGGATTACTCTTCTTCATAAACATACTGGGTCACCACACGATCGATGGATATGGTTACTATTAGTTGGCCTCCCAGGTTGACATCTGTGTAACAAATGCTGGCAGGGAACCATGGGACTTTGTAGTCCTCTTTTTGGCCATCACTTTCATGAAACAGGAAATAAGAAGAAACAAAATGGATTCTGCTGCCTTTGTTGTACAGCGGGCGGCAATGAGCGTCTGGACAATGACGAATTTATAGACCACTATCTGGAGTAAAAAACCACAGAACAGCATCATTAGAAAGTGATTGGGACGAGTGTCTTCGGGTAATAGCAGCATAAAAGTAAAAGTCACTTAACCACAGCTATTTTCTGCTAAAGACCACAATTATGACCCTTTAAAGTCGGGTCTTACATCACAAGGCACATCCCATAATCATACATATCGCCATGGAAACTAATTGATGATGTAATTTGTGGCTTTCTTATTGCTTTGGTGCCTGGACCCGGCATTGGATTGACAGGAAATGCTTTTCAGTAGCACAGTGACAGTGGTTGCTTGTTTAATGCTTATTACATGTTGATCTGCGGCCAACAAAGATCTGATGGAGCTTTTAGCCGTGACATTCACACGAGATGAACTTTCCTAGCACTGCTCAATTGTGGTTCTATTCATGTGTTTTCCATCCCGCTCAGTGGTCAGCTGGCCTGTCTGTGTTTTATTTCCACTGGTGACATCAGGAGGACACAGCTGCAGTTATAGTATGAGCAATCCAAGCTTTGGGAAAGGCTTTCCTGATCTCACAGGGCCGGATCCCATCCCAGCCTTGGCTCTAAGCATGCAGCTTGTGCACACAGCTCTGATGGCTATGGGGGGTGCAGAGATGGCAGTCACACCTCGGCCCTTGTGTCACCAGGCAGGACATCAGTATTATAAATGGCACATGGTAGGTGGGGGGCTTTGTTGCAAATTTTACACTCAGACATTCTGACACTAACAGTCGGGCCGGGAGAAATAATTGTGCAGCTACTTATGCATTTGAGATGTTTCTAGCTTCTGAATGTAACAAAGCCATTTCCATTTGCACTTTTTTTTTTAGACGTTTGCAAATTTCATATGAGCCCAAAAAATGGATGACATGTCAGTAAAAATAGCTGAAAACATGGTCTGACCCTGAAAAAAACTGCTAAAAATATCCCAAATGGCAGGAAATATACCTTGAAAGTTTGAGACAAATTTTAGCCATGTTCCGTCTCAATACGTTGGTCTGATTTTGAACGTTAAAGGGGTTTCATGGTGTTAGTTTGTTATGTGGAAAACAATAAGGAGTATGCTTACCTGTCGATGCTCCCCAGGAGTCTTTCTCTAGTGTCGCTGGTGCCCCCTTCTGACTGCAGAGCCTTCACTTCTGGGGCAAACTCATCTCAGGAGTGACAGCCTGCTCAGCCAATCAGTGACTGAGACAGGACAGTGCCACGCCCAGTGATTGGCTGAGCAGGCTGGGACGGAAGTGGAGGCTCTGCAGTCAGCAGGGGACACTGGCGACACCAGAGGAGGACACCAGGGGACTGCAGATAAGTAAGCATAGGCTCATTATTGTTTTCTACATAACAACAGCAAGATATTAAAAGTTGGATAATCCCTTAAACGCTGGGTAATCCCTTAAAAAAAGGTGTTTTACAGTTGGCCCAAAAAGCTGTATTTTTTACTATCAAGTTGAATTTGACTATAAACTGGCTTTTTGTTTCAACCCTTTAATTTTACAACCATAATCTTAATGGCCCAAAAATGAGAGTAGTATTCCACTTCGTTTTAGCTCCTGGCTTCCATGTTGTGAATAGAACTGCGGGTTTGGCATAGTTACATAGTTACATAGTTAACACGGTTGAAAAAAGACAAATGTCCATCAAGTTCAACCAAGGAGGGGATGGATACAGGGAAGGGGGAGGGGTGATAGGTTCTATACATATGCATTTATATTATTTTGGTCTAAGAACTTGTCTAGGCCTGTTTTGAAGCCCTCTACTGTTGTTGCTGTGACCAGATCCTGGGGTAGACTGTTCCGCAGATTCACAGTTCTCATGGTAAAGAAGACTTGTCGCCTCCGGAGATTGAACCTTTTTTTCTCCAGGCGGAGGCAGTGCCCTCTTGTCCTTTGAGGGGGTTTTACCTGGAACATCTTTTCCCCATATCTCTTGTAGGGGCCATTTATATATTTAAATAAGTTAATCATATCTCCCCTTAAACGTCTCTTCTCCAGACTAAACAAATGTAATTCTTTTAATCTCTCCTCATAACTAAGATGCTCCATTCCCCTTATTAGTTTAGTTGCCCGTCTTTGTACCCTCTCCAGCTCTAGAACATCCTTTTTATGAATCGGGTTCCAAAACTGGACAGCATACTCCAGATGAGGCCGCACCAAAGCTTTATAAAGCGGTAATATTATATCCCTGTCCCGAGAGTCCATGCCTGTTTTAATGCATGACAATATCCTGCTGGCCTTAGAAGCAGCTGACTGACATTGTGTGCTGTTCTGTAGTCTATTATCTACAAGTATACCCAGATCCTTCTCCATCAGTGACTCTCCCAGAGTAACTCCCCCCAGGACATATGATGCATGCGGGTTATTAGTACCCAGGTGCATAACTTTACATTTATCTACATTGAACATCATTTGCCAAGTGGACGCCCAAACACTCAGTGTGTCTAAGTCATCCTGTAACATCTGCACATCCTCGATAGACTGTACTGTACTACAAAGCTTGGTGTCATCTGCAAAGATAGAAACATTGCTGTTAATTCCATTCTCAATATCATTAATAAACAAGTTAAACAGAAGAGGGCCCAGTACTGACCCTTGGGGTACACCACTTATTACCGGGGACCATTCGGAGTAGGAATCATTGACCACCACTCTCTGGGTACGATTATTAAGCCAGTTTTCAATCCAGTTACACATTAAATTTTCCAAACCGATAGACTTTAACTTACCCATCAGACGTCCATGAGGAACTGTGTCAAACGCTTTTGCAAAATCCAGGTACACAATATCCACAGCCACGCCGCCATCCAGGCTTCTACTTACCTCTTCATAGAAACATATTATGAGACCCTATTCATATTATGAGACCCTATTCATTCTTATTGACGTGCCGAAAGAGCCATGTAGGCACTCTTGTGGCTTACTCATCTCTTTCTGGCAGCTCTATCCATTCCTATGGAGACGCCTGAGAAAGTTGAGTAAGGGCCCTCTCCAGCACCTTTATAGGAATGAATAGAGCTGTGGGGCACGTGCCGTACCTGTGGCTCTATTCACAACACAGAAGAAGGTGTTGTAATAGCCCTACATACATCTTAAATTAAAATAGCATTTTTGGGGGCTATAGCTTTTGCGGTACAAATGCCGCCATATATTTTTCCAGGCACCAGTCTTGATAAATTCCCCCTTTAAATAAACACTGATCATGTGTTCTCTGTCTCTTTTTTTGGAAAGCATATGAACAGACACATGAGATCCCATACCCCAGAGTTACTAAACACCAATAACCACCTGTATAATAAGGTATTTGTATGGCACGGAATGACAGGAGTATGGGTGCAGTGAATTACGCATCTTCTGAAATGAAATAGCACGGATGTTAGCTGACTGTGAGGCTTATGGAGCAAAGGTTCCCACTTATCTCTTATGAGATAAATCAGACATCTTGTTATGTTCTCCCTAAGTATTTATCACGCTGGGGAAAGGATACAAAACTATATTTTATGTGAAAGGGCAGAATGAAGCCTACTGTTCTGGAGCTGGTATCAGCGCTCCGGCCAACTCCCTGCATTTCGCAGTCATACCATACACACTAAGGATTGTTTCTTAGAGATCCATCAAGTGTCTGACACGCACAGCAGGCTTCGTGGGGACCAGGCACCTACAAAGTTGTGAGGTGACTTATTTTCATTACGTGCGGGAAGACAAATAGGGGGGGGGCATTCATCAAACTCGATCACAGAACTACTGCAGGAATACATCAGCTGAAAATAAATGAGCAAAAACGCCCAAAGCCTCCCAGCCAACCAAGGCCTGACCGTTTTTTGTCTATTTAAATAAAGATGGCAGCACAACCAGATTCTGTTGTTTAGTAAAGTATCCCAATCGTGCTCCTTAAAGGAATTGTGCGGGGGCAGATATCGGCTAATTTTGCCAACAAGCAATAATTGGGATGTACACACGTCCCCTTTCATCTTGAAGGGTATACTTTTGAAATGCAGGAAGTAAACTCCGGGGAGCAGAAGGCTTGAGCCGCCTTCTGCTCCCCACACAACTCCTTTAATCTTGTTTCTATGCTTCTCATAAACATCCTTCAAGGATTACTTGCCTGTCATTGTACTGGCCTATAGGAAAGCTAGCCATGAGATCTCAGCTAGCTGACAGACATGCCAAATGCAACAGAGCTGCCCCTTTAAACACTAGCTGCTGGCTTTTTCCACCCCTGTTGGTTTCATTTGGCACAATCTGTAAAAGTATTGCCACTTGTGCAACATTTACAATAGACGGTGCTACCTGGTGCATGGCTCTTGTGAAAGCTGTTGCTAGGTGATAATGGCTAGCGGAAAGCACAGAGGGTTGTTCTGATGAAAATGTCCTTTAGATTTTGTTGGATGACTGGTCAAACCACTGATGATTCATATGGGGTTTGAAAAAGGACCTTAGAGGGGTTGTCCGGAACAAAAAAAAAAAGGTCTGCTGTTTTTTCTGAAAAAACATTGCGTCCTTCCATATACTGTTCCTGGAATAAAATTTCATCTCCTTCCCAGTGGACTGAGCAAAACTACAATACCAGACACAGCCCATTGACAGATGTGCCACCATTTCTAAAAAAAGCAGCAGACACTTTTTCTAGTCCTGGATAACCACATTTAAAGGGAGTCTGCCAGGAGATTAATGCTGCCCAAACCAACATGGAATCCCATTGGGCCTCCTTGACAACAATAGGATTTCAGTAGAGATTAGCCCGAACCTGAACGTTCGGTATTTGATTAGCTGGGGCTGCTGAAGTTGGATAAAGCTCTAAGGTTGTCTGAAAAACATGGATACAGCCAATGACTATATCCATGATTTCCACATAGCCTTTATCCAACTTCAGCAGCCACCGCTAATCAAATGTCGAAAGTTCGGGTTCGGATGGACTCGAGCATGCTCCAGGTTCGCTCATCTCTAGATTTCAGAGTAAAACATAACCCAGGATTAGAAAAACATAGCTGCCTTCTTACAGAAACAGCACCATTCTTGTCCCTAGTTTGTATGTAGTATTGCAGTTTAACTATTGAAGTAAATGGAGCTCTGTGTTTTTGCTAAGTAATCTGTTGTTTTTATTGGAACCACTAGAGAACCTCATTATGTTATCGTCTGATCATTTACAAAGTTTACTGCAATACATAGATATTGCAGTGAACTAAAAAATCACTGTACTCCTAGAGATCCTTTTTACAGCAGCCAGGACAATTGATCACTTGGAGGCTAAGAAGTACCTGGATACACCTCCAAACTCCCTAAATGCACCATATAGGGGATAGGAGTAACAGCTGGCAGCTGCAGGTTGTGTAACGGACTGAAAAGGTCATATTACACAGAGCGATTATTGCGCTAAAACCCACCAAAATGGCCCAGCGATATAGTATAGTATAACTATTCTAACATTATTACATTCACTGATTGCTGGTATGAACCATGATTATTTTTGTGGTCGGTATATAGTCGCTTATCCTTTGTGGCAGCGAAAATGGTTGTTTTTTTGACAAGCTGAAAGATCACGATGAGCAAAAATCTAATGATTTTGAGTTAGTCATGCGCTCACTTAACCCTATTACACCTAACAATGATCGCTAGCGATCAATCTTTTTTGTGGGTTTATGCAGGATAAACGCTCTGTATAATAGGGTCTTAAAGGGGTTGTCCGGCGATAAAAAATTATTCACAAAATAACACACATTACAAAGTTATACAACTTTGTAATGTATGTTATGTCTGTGAATGGCCCCCTTCCCCGTGTCCCACCACCCCCACCCGTGTACCCGGAAGTGTGGTGCGCTATACTCACCTGTCACGTGCCGACCACGGTCTCCGATCCTCAGCAGTGACGTCTTCTTCGGGAGGCCGGCGGATCTTCCCGAGTGCCAGCCGCCCTCTGCAGCGTCATCCGAAGCTCAGCCGCGATTGGCTGAGCACAGTTATGCTCAGCCAATCGCGGCTGAGCTTCGGATGACGCTGCAGAGGGTGGCCGGCACTCGGGAAGATCCGCCGGCCTCCCGAAGAAGACGTCACTGCTGAGGATCGGAGACCGTGGACGACACGAGATGCGGTGAGTATAATGCACCACACTTCCGGGTCTAGCGTGGGTGGGGGGAAACACGGGGAAGGGGGCCATTCACAGACATAACATACATTACAAAGTTGTATAACTTTGTAATGTGTGTTATTCTGTGAATAATTTTTTATCGCCGGACAACCCCTTTAAGGCTCCTGAGCCTACTCCATACTCACTCAAGGCCCCGTTAACGGAAGCTCTAGATACAGTGGTCCATAAAGATACAATAGCCTCAGGTTACAATATTTTCAACATACAAAGGCCCTTTCTGAACCATCATAACTTGATTTAAACTCAATAATCAATATTGTATCTCGAGGGATCACTGTATATTATCTATAATGTAGCGTTGGTCTGTAATATAAATATGATAAGTAAACAATGTAAACAAAGAAAGAATTTAAGATAAATAAATTAAATAAAAAAACATAACTAAGTCCAGCTTGGACAACCTCACACAGTTGGTTTTCTTGAGACAAACTAATAATGGTGGTGTGCCTCTCTGGGAAAATAGTATGACATATTTTTAGAAAACAGTGTGACCGGGCATTCACAGAAATCAATAAGCATTCATTGTTTTAAACTGACACCTGAAGTGTCAAGAGCGGAGAGTCGTGCTGGTCTTTATTCTATTAGCTATATTTATCTTGATTGGGCAAGAAGTGTTCCTTTTAGAATGAATTTTATTTTTATTCCAATGTAATGGAGCGTTTACACAGACAGATTTATCTGACAGATCTTTGAAGCCCAAACCAGGAACAGACAATAAACAGGGATCAGGTCATAAAGGAAAGACTGGGATCTATCCTCTTTTCAAATCCATTCCTGGCTTTGGCTTCCAAAATCTGTCAGATAAATCTGTCTGTGTAAATGCAGCATAAGAATAAAAAAGGAGAAAGGAAATAAATTTTTCAATTTTTCCATTTGAAAATTACCTTGTATAATTTCACTAATCACATCAAAAATAGCAATTAGATTATATCAATAGTATTGATAAGATGCCGATACTAAAACATAAGTGCTACATTGGTGATATCTACCAAAAAAAAAATTATTGTTACATGTGGAGAACAGCTACTTAGTATTTCTGGTATAATTAAACCAGACAAATTAAAAATAAAAGTGTAGCGTGATTTTACCCTGGCCTGATTACCGCCTCTGTTATGGGGCACATAGTGGTTGGCTTTGTTATGGGCCGTAGTGTGGTTGGCTTTGTTATGGGGCATGGTGTGATTGGCTTTGGTATGGGGGCACAGTGTGTTGGCTTTGTTATAGGGGCACAGGGTGGTTGGCTTTATTATGGGGCGTAGTGTGTGGTTGGCTTTGTTATGGGGCACAGTGTGGTTGGCTTTGTTATGGGGCATGGTGTGGTTGGCTTTGTTATGGGGCATGGTGTGTTTGGCTTTGTTATGGGGGCATGGTGTGGTTGGCTTTGTTATGGGGCGCGGTGTGGTTGGCTTTGTTATGGGGCACAGTGTGGTTGGCTTTGTTATGGGGCACAGTGTGGTTGGCTTTGTTATGGGGGCATGGTGTGGTTGGCTTTGTTATGGGGGCACAGGGTGGTTGGCTTTATTATGGGGCGTAGTGTGTGGTTGGCTTTGTTATGGGGCATGGTGTGGTTGGCTTTGTTTTGGGGGCATGATAAGGTTGGCTTTGTTATGGAGGCATGATAAGGTTGGCTTTGTTATGGGGGCATGGTGTGGCTTGCTTAGTTATGGGGCGCGGTGTGGTTGGCTTTGTTATAGGGGCACGGTGTGTTGGCTTTGTTATGGGGGCATGGTGTGGTGAGCTTTGTTATGGGGGTACGTGTGGTTGGCTTTGTTATGGGGCATGGTGTGGTTGGCTTTGTTATGGGGGCATGTGTGGTTAGCTTTGTTATGGGGGCATGGTGTGGTTGGCTTTGTTATGGGGGCATGTGTGGTTAGCTTTGTTATGGGGGAATGTGTGGTTGGCTTTGTTATAGAGGCATGGTGTGGTTGGCTTTGTTATAGAGGCATGGTGTGGTTGGCTTTGTTATAGAGGCATGGTGTGGTTGGCTTTGTTATAGAGGCATGGTGTGGTTGGCTTTGTTATGGGGGCACGGGGTGATTGGCTCTATTATGGGGGCATGGTGTGGTTAGCTTTCTTAATTGGGCATGGTGTGATTGGTAAAGCTGGCACTGCTATGGGGCACTGTGTGGTTGGCACCGCTATGGGGGCACTGTATGGCCAGGGGAACAGTGTGACTTTATAAGTTTTCTTTGAAGGAGCAACTTATGCAATATATACAGACTGTGACTATTGTTCTCTTGCCAGTGCTCCTTGTATCCTTGTCTCACACACTGCCTCTCTCTATAATTTAGTGCATCACTTTTACCCAGTTTGAGCCTTCAAAGGGTTATTTCTATACAAGACATTGATGGCATTCCCAAAAGGTATAACCTAAAGGTCTCATGGTTCTTCACTCCTCAGAGGAGAGGACAAGAGGTGGCGGTACATGTGTGCAGTTCCCTCCATTGTAGTTTATGGGAGTTGTGAAATGCTCAGCTGTTTCTGGAACTCCAATAAACTAAAATGGAGATAGCTTCATACATGTGGGGCTGCCTGAACAACACTACCCTAGATTGTCAAACAGGGGAACAGTAGCCCAACAGGTGGGAGTCCCAGAAGCAAAACTGTCCTCAACTATCAGGCATTTATGACATATTATGTCACTATGTCTTAAGTATTTCAGATTGCAAAACATCTTTATTGCAGTCCTTAGAAGTAGCCCAGTCTAACAATGTGGCCTTCAGATGAGAACGTGTTGTACACCCTTGGTCTATATAAAACCTCATTCACATGTTGTGCATTGTATTCCGTTCAGCATTTTCTTTGTGGAATGTGTCCTTAGGATCCAGTACAAATACATTACTGTCAGCGTGCAAACAGCATCATATTTAGGGCATGTTTTGTCCAGACATATATTTTTTGGAATAATAAGGAACAGATCCCATTTCAGAATAGTAGGAAGACATCTGTATCAATGTGTTCAGTGGAGATGAGTGCAAATACAGTAAGTTTGGGTTCGCGAAACCCAGAACACTTGGTATTTGACTCCCGGTGGCTGGAAAAGATGGATGCAGACTAGAGATGAGTGAACCGGGTTCGGGTTCGAGTCGATCCGAACCAGAACGTTCGGCATTTGATTAGCTGGGGCTGCTGAAGTTGGATAAAGCTCTAAGGTTGTCTGGAAAACCTGGATACAGCCAATGACTATATCCATGTTTTCCACATAGCCTTAGGGCTTTATCCAAGTTTAGCAGCCACCGCTAATCGAATGCCGAAAGTTCGGGTTTTGATCCACTCGAGCATGCTCAAGGTTCGCTCATCTTTAGTGCAGACCTAGGGCTGCCTGGAAAACATGGATACAGCATATAGCTGAGGTTTCGCTCATCTCTTATGTTCAACATTAGACATTTTAGACAACTGACAATACCAACAGTTTGGGTTTGGCCCTTTCCTGTATGACTGTGTCCCAGTGCACACAGGAAGGTTCATAAAGGCATGTTGATGCAACTAGAAATGGCTGGGCCCCATGGCAAACGTTTGAATGTGCACTCCCCCCCTTTCCCGCTGAATGTCCAACTTTTTCAGGGACATTTATCAAAACGCAACCCAAGTGTACGCCATGGAAAAGGGATATAGGAACAGCCTGGAGGAGATGCTACAGGGTGATATTTTCTGTCACTGAAGTACTGGGCCCCACACCTGCTAAGGAATACAGATTTTCCAGAAATAAAACCAAGTGGATTCACCTATGAAATCCGGAAACCCACTGACTTTAAATGAAATTTACAAATTTTTAATTAAGCAGAAGGGTAGTACCCTTTGTCCATATATTGTTTAATACTAAGCATGGACATGAATCGCCTTGCTTTCTAATGATAAGTTCTAGGTTTTTAGGATATACTTGCTTCCTGAAATGATCAAAGTTAATGAAGGTATGTCCCCAGGTAAATAGTGAAGTCCATCTGATATATATATCTAGGCAGTGGCGTAGCTACCGCGGTCGCGGTGGTTGCTGGCGCGACCGGGCCCGCCACAAGGCCCTCCCGATCAATCACTCTTGTGACCGCAAGCATTGTTTTGCTTGCGGTCACAAGAGTCTGGCTCCGTCCTCCCCCGGCTGCTGCGCGGCTGCCGGGGGTGTCGCGTCTTACCCCCGGAAGCGCGCGCCCTGACTTCCAGTTCCGGCATGCAGGGAGCTCTGGGATGCGCGCGCTGCTGGGGATAAGACGCAACACCCCCAGCAGCCGCGCAGCAGCCGGGGACAGACCAGGAGGAGTGAGGATCGACGTGGGAGCGCGTTGTCAGGTGAGTTAAGTTTTGTTTTTGTTTTTTTATCAGCCTGCACGGGTGGGGGGGAAAGAGGGGGCCATCTATGAGGGTGGGGGGAAAGAGGGGGCCATCTATGAGGGTGGGGGGAAAGAGGGGGGCATCTATGAGGGTGGGGGGAAAGAGGGGGGCATCTATGAGGGTGGGGGGAAAGGGGGGCCATCTATGAGGGTGGGGGGAAAGAGGGGGCATCTATGAGGGTGGGGGGAAAGAGGGGGGCATCTATGAGGGTGGGGGAAAGGGGACCATCTGAGGGTGGGGGGGAAGAAGGGACCATCTATGAGGGTGGGGGGAAGGAGGGGGGGCATCTATGAGGGTGGGGGGAAGGAGGAGCAATCTATGAGGGTGGGGGGGAAGGAGGAGCCATCAATGAGGGTGGGGGGGAAAGAGGGGCCATCTATGAGGGTGGGGGGGGGAAGGGGACCATCTATGAGGGTGGGGAGAAAGAGGGGGCCATTTATGAGGGTGGGGGGAAAGGGGACCATCTATAAAGGGGGGAAAGGGGACCATCTATAAGGGAGGGGGGGAAAGGGGACCATCTATAAGGGTGGGGGGAAGGAGGGGGCCATTTATGAGGGTGGGGGGAAAGGGGACCATCTATAAAGGAGGGAAAGGGGACCATCTATAAGGGAGGGGGGGGGGGAAAGGGGACCATCTATAAGGGAGGGGGGGAAGGGGACCATCTATAAGGGAGGGTGGGGGGAGAGGGGGCCATCTATAAGGGAGGGTGGGGGGAGAGGGGGCCATCTATAAGGGAGGGTGGGGGGAAAGGGGGCCATCTATAAGGGAGGGAGGGGGTAGAGGGGTCCATCTATAAGGGTGGGGGTAGAGGGGGCCATCTATTTGGGGGGGGCAACATAGGGGGAGAGGGAATACACAGAGGGGGGCATATATTATTAGGGGGTCAAATAGTCAGGGCTACCCACTAAATGAGGGTGTAAAGGGGACAGTACAGATGTGCATTTTGTATAGAGATGAGGATGGTGCCAGAGTGAGGAGACTAATATGTCTGTCTGGCAGATTCTGTCGATTCGTGACTCGGAGAAGTTCTCATAACGGCCCAGGACAGATGGAGAAGATGAAAAGGAAAGAACTCCGATCAGAAAAGACGTCTCCTGTGAGTCACCTGATATAACTGCACTGTAATGTATATGGTGTATAGAGCCTGTGTAGAGCTGGGGCCACCTCTATATGACTGGATGAGGTGATTTAGTATATTGGATTAGGTCAGTAACAATATGGTGGTGATGGTTGTGGTGTGGCAGTAATGTTTCCTTCCTATATACTGGTATTACTGGTAATATTGGTCTAAGTATACAGGATTTGGTCGGTAACAGTATGGCGGTAATAGGTAATATCTATCTTGGGGTGTGTGTATATATATATATATATATATATATATATATATATACACACCAATAGCATCACTTGGTCGTGAAAGGAGGGGGGGGCAAGTTGGCCTCTCGCACCAGGGCCCAGGAGACATTAGCTACGCCCCTGTATCTAGGCCCTATACAGTGACCCTCTTTACATAGGAGGAGGCGGAGCAGAGGATTCTGTCACTGCGCCAATGCTGTCTCTTGTCCGGGGGGCACCTTGGAGTGGGGCTGTTTGATATCGCCGTGCCAGGTATCAAGGTGGGGTGGGGGGTGCTGTTGGTGAGGCAGGCCCCATAGCAGTTGCATGGTCTGCCTTAATGGTAGTTACACCATTGGTTGGGGAAGTTTGGTGTTGAAGAACTTGACTAGTTGTACAAAGCCCAACTTCAACCTAATCCAACACTTTTAGGATGAGCTAGAATTGAGATTGTGAGCCAGGCCTTCTTATGCAACATCAGTGTCTGATCTTACAAATACTCTAGTGGATGAGTGGGCAAAACTTCACACACACCTCCAAACTCTATAAAAAGTCTTCCCCCAAAAAAGTGGAAACTGTTATGCTACAAAGGGGGGGCAATGGCATATTAATGCCTTAGGGTTCTTCTTTAGGTGCAATAAGTAGGTGTCCCAATATTTTTGCCAATATAATGTAGATAGATACAACTGATACACAGCGTCATTGCTTTGCAATTTTATGAAAAAAGCATCCAAAATGCTGTGTGTGAACATAGCCTAAGGCTGAGCAAAGTAATCACTTTACATAGCGTTGATGCTTGTAAAAAAAAAAAAAGGGGTCCATGGAGTTCAGATGTATTTGCTTTCTGTTCTAGTTGTTATCATAAGTGTCACCCAGTTCTAAATAAGCCGATCAATATGGTCACAGCGATGGAGTTCCCACTTCATTCATAACAGCATTTGTCTTCGCCAGCCATCTGCTTTAAAGGGAGCTCCATCATGGATCATGTAATATGAGACAGCAGCTTTTTATGTACAGTTGGAGCCATTTAAGAACTTTCAATAATGTCTAGATAATGGCAGGGAACAAGGAGCGCAGATAAAGCCATGCTGCTTCCGCTGAAATTGATTGCTATTGTCACTGCGCCACCAGGAAGCTGGCAAATGTGGCAATAATGTGGTCCACGGAGAGTTTAGTTATGCTAATGTACCAGGAAGGGCACATACTGTATACTGTAGAAGCAGCAGCTATCACATGAATGTGTAATTGAACAGACATAGACCACAGTCAGTGTAATTGAAACTATTAAAACCATAAAGCAAAGCAGTAAAAAAATAAATAAAAAAAATACCAGAATGATAGTAAATGGTTAACTATGCTCGGATCTGAAGGAGCACTTGGCATATTCAAACCAGTCTGGATTATTTTATGTATGTTCACCAGATGTTCAGCTTCTTGTTGTCCTTGTTTTAAGATCCTTCTGCCATTAAAAATGTAAGTTCCCCCGAATGGTCGGAGCAGCAATAGCTATCATACTGGTCATTAGAAATATAAGCCACAGTAGCGTCACTGTCAGGCCTCTGGAAAAGACCTTGGGCCCACTGTGTCACTATTAGATTTAGCTTAGGGCTAAACCAGTGGGAAGGAGTCCAAGGGATTTGGTGATTTTCACCTTAAAGCGCCTATTACCGGACTATGGGCTTTGCACAGGGAATCCCCAGGTCACGTCCCTGGAGTAGTCTCTAATAGCAACTGCTGACGGCATTCCTAAAGCAAGGTACCAGAATAGACAAGCGCAGGGGTCAGGGCTGGCAAGGTTTATGCAACACGATAAGACAGATACAGGTCAGGACAGGCACTGATCCAAAGGCAAAGTCAGGAAACAGTCCGGGTCATGTCCAAAATAGCAAATAGGAATTACCTTTATAATAAACAAGAAGCAGCACGTATATATAATCACCTAAATGCCGACAATACACATGTGTCTGCCCCTTTAAAGAGGTAGTTCACCTCCCAAAATTTTCTTTCAAATTAACTGGTCTCGGCAAAAGCCAGAGATTTGTATATTACACCTATTAAAAAATCTCAAGTCTTCCAGTACTTATCAGCTGCTGTATGTTCTGCAGGAAGTGGTGTGACACAGTGCTTTCTGCTGCCACCTCTGTCCGTGCCATTAACTGTCCCCATAGAAAACTTCTTCTGCTCTCCAGACTGGAAATAATACCACTTCCTGCAAGACACACAGCAGCTGATAAGTACTAGAAGATTTGAGATTTGTTTATAGAAGTAAATTACAAATCTCTAGCACTTTCTGGCACCAGTTGATTTAAAAAAAAAACAATTCTTTCGGTGAATGACCCCTTTAGGAGAAGAGAGATCTTCACTTGGTGAAGACACTTTCTTATCTGTTTAACTCCTGTATAAGTGAACGAAGACAACTTTGCACATGCGTAGCCACCTCTCCATTGGTTCTCTGCTTTGATGTGATGACCACCATTGGGGACATGAGGGGGTCGAAAGACCAGCATTGTCCACATCACTGAAGGTTCCAGAGTTGGGCTGGTTTCACACAAGTGTGTTATATACATCTTTTTACATCTGTATTACAGACGCTAGTCCTGGCCTGACCCGAAATGACAGCTGTTTGCTTGACAAAAGACTGTACTGCGAATAAAGACCTCTTAAAGGTGAATTCTTTTGCGTAGTGATGTTGCTCGACTCCTTTTTATCCAGTTGTCAGTTTGAGTCATCAGACCCACAGTCAGACCAGGATTTGCATCTCTAATATGAACACTAAAAACATATGGAGCACACTGGTGGCATACGTTATGGCTATGCTATAAATGTCTGAGTTGGGAACACCCCTGTATATTGTCGCTCAGCACATGCTACTATGGTAGGTCCAATGAAGAGAAGGAGGGGGATGCCAAATACACTGATAATACATTGATATCCCCCTCCCCTCCCTCACGCAACCTCTGATTCTCCAATTAGCTTCGTTCGCGCCCCCCCCCCCCCCGACACATCCATCACTCACCTATCGTCTAGACCATCAAAAGTAACCTTAAACTCACCTCTTTAAACTAAGCTACAACCTAACTCTACACCACACTATGACTAGATGCCCATTTACCTACTGCCTCCCCCCCTTATCTTGTAGATTATAATCCCTCACAGGCAGGGTCCTCTATCCATACCGTGTTTCCCCGAAAATAAGACAGCACCTTATATTTTTTTCCCCTCCAAAAAAGGCAATATGGCTTATTTTCTGGGAATGTCTTATTTTTCTTCTCCTGACACGCCCTCCCCTTCCCAGAATACTCACCCTCAGACCAAGAGTGTGTCAACGGCGGGTTAGCGGCAGGTCAAACGCACGTCGACGTGACGTGTGGCGGTGTGACATGGGTCGACAGTGAGATGTGCAATGGCGGCACACGTCAGGACTTGCGGAGGACATGGGGGCCAGAGACCAGGCTGCCTGCACTGCCGGCTTCGGTGATCCACATGGGGATTAGGTGAGTCCTGGGTGGCAGCAGTGGGTGGCAACAGGTGGCCTTACTTTCAGGTGGGGCCCTAGTTTAGAGTAGGGGTGCCTTATTTTCGGGGAGGGGGGCTTACTTTAGGCTATTGGGTAGAGTAGTCTTTTGGGCAGACTTTACTGTAGGACGGAGTCTTATTTTTGGGGAAGCCCGTTATGCACCAGTCTGACATTTACTGTTTGCTAAAGTGCACTTGTTGTTTGGAAAAACTTTTGACGTGTCATAGAGACACGTCAAAAGTTTTGATTGGTCCAGGTCTAACAGTTCACTCAGACATGTCAAAACTTTTTTCAAACAACAGTGAAACGTTAACCCTTATCACTTGTATAGCACTCCGGAATTAAGGGTGCTTTAAAAAGAAATAATAATAATACATGCTAGCTACAACAGTGTGCCGGCAAAACAATGCTTACCAATTCTTCTCTACCAAGCTACTAGAGGTGGAACATATGCTACAACCTGTGTGGTGTAGGGATTATAGCTGAAGCAGATGGGGACAATATGCCTAGTAGGAATTGCAGTCTGAAAGCGTGCAATTTGACCTTGAAGTCAAAGGTTGAGGTTCAAGGTCAAGATAATCTGCATTCTGGTTCACAATTAAGAGATAAGCCAATGGTGCTAGTCACAAGCCCTAATGTATCCTAACAATCAATCCAAAGACCAGTTGAATTCTAAAGAAAACTGAAGAACTGAAGCATGCTATTGTCTTGGCAACAAAAAGCAAGAGGGCAAATAAGGAGTAAAAAGAGTACGGCAAGCCAATGTACGCCATTCTACAGGTTGGTTTATTTCAAACAAAGATGAGTTTATTTCAAACAAAGATTGTACATCCAGAAGACAGGCAATCCAGCCACTATATTCCATCTCTGGACGGCTTTTACTACGGTACTAGTTCTGGAGGATGAGGGGAATAGTATTAGACATAAACTGATGTTCACTTCCCAGCCATTCTTCATACATTCTACATGCTGGAGATCTTTATATCCTTCATTGTACTATGATCTTTAAATGCATTGCATTGATCTATGTAAGCAATAATTACTTATAATAGTCTCCTAGAGGGGCTAAATATTGTTAGAAGTAAAAGAAAAAAAAAGTTAAAAAAAAAAAAAAGAAAAAATTAAATCAAAACTTTTTTTTTTATCACACACCAGAAAAAATATAGTTAAAAGTGATTAAAAAGTAATATCTTCGCAAATGGTACCGACAAAGACTACTGATCATGAAGCAAAAAATTATGCCACATCAAAAGTTTTTATAAGTCAAGACCCGGACTTCTAACAACGTTTAGTAGGTCTCTATCCCATCCAGCTTTGCCCCCAGTGACTAAGGGTTTAGGTAGCAAGAAACAGGTTCATTTAATAAGGAGAACTTTTTGTGCGGCCCTGTTGCATCTGTATGGCTTACTTGACAGCCTGTTATCTCTGGTGACTTACAGCATATTTAGAAGTCCTTTAATATAGCATAAAGATTTGTATACTGAGAATGAGGTAATCTTTTAGTAGGTCACGCCTACAAGGAGATCAAAACCAAGGGAAGCAGGAAACACCTAGGATAATTGATAGATTATAGGGGTAGTTCAAAAGGTATTTTCAGTGAAGTTTTAGTGCTAGAATTCATAGCGGCATGATATGTATGTGACACAACAAAGACAATAAACATTAGTTGAGTCATATGTCACTTGTTCTCTTTCTTGATACTTCACGGCTCTTCATTGTAATAACAAATATGGCGATTTTAATGCACCCTTGTCATTTGAAAGAGCAGCCATTTGTAATGACAAGTGGCCGCATACAGAGGAGTATGGGGGTCGCATGCCAAGAAGGACGTTTCATCCTCTGATCCTGCGCGGCCAGGAGCAGTACCCGAGGATAAAACTTTTTCTGTAGTGTAGTGGACGCTCTGCGATGGAGTTCTGTTGTTTTGGCCTGTGGACCTCCGGCACAGAGCGTCCAGTACACTACAGCAATTGTAAATGAGTGCCGATCTGCAAGATCGTCGCTCGTTTACTGGGCCTA
This sequence comes from Dendropsophus ebraccatus, assembly GCF_027789765.1. NCBI lineage: Eukaryota > Metazoa > Chordata > Amphibia > Anura > Hylidae > Dendropsophus > Dendropsophus ebraccatus. Next base: position 53,314,682 of record NC_091455.1, read on the forward strand.
TTACATGGCCTGATAATCGTTTAGCAAGGGCTGCACGGATGTCTTTGCAGCCCTAGCCCAAACAGTTAGTACATGACCTGTCCATGCTCCTGGTTTTCTCCTGCTGTCTGCTTGCTTCCTGGTCCTGCAGCTGAAGCTTCGGAGCGGTCTCTAAGCTGACAGGCCGCTCAGCCAATCACTGGCTGGGACTGCCGTGGGCAGTGATTGGCTGAGTGGGCTGTCAGTTCAGAGAAGAGAGCAGAAGGCAGGAGAAGATTAGGAGAGTGGACTGGTTATGTATTAAAGGGGTTATCCAGCGCTACAAAAACACGGCCACTTTCTTCCAGAGACAGCCCCACTCTTGTCTCCAGCTTGGGCGGGATTTTGCTGCTCAGTTCCATTGAAGTGAATGGAGCTTAATTGCAAACCGCACCTGAACTGGAGACAAGAGTCGTGTTGTCTCTGAAAGAAAGTGGCCATGTTTTTGTAGCACTGGATAACCCCTTTAACTGCTTGTTCAATCATCAGCCATTGGCCATGAATTGTTATTACACGTAACGATGCGCGGGTCGGTGCCCGATGATTTTAGGTCAGGGCATAAAGAAACGATTAGCCAATAATTGTTTCATCAGCTGATCATTGTCTCTATTACACAGAGTGATAGTCCAAATCGGCCCAATTCAGCAAATTATTGCTCTGTGTAATAGGGCCCTAAGTGGGGGGCGGCTGCACACCTCATTTCCCAGCTTGCTGCGATCTCTGTCCAGTTGCACACAGACTTATATTGGATCTTGTCTACTGCAACTGGATGGAGATCTCAGGGAACCAGGGAGTGAAGTCCCCAGCCACACACTTCACTTCACTTCACTTGTCTTAATGATCAATGGGGGTCTAAACACATAGACCCTGACCCATCAAAACTTTTGACATTTCTCTTTGACATGTCAATAGTTTTTATCCAAATGTAGGAACATTTTATTTTATCAGAAAACAATAGACTTTATTGTTGCCCATACTATTGTTGGATGGAGCTAAAGAGGAGCTGCAGGGCATCAGCCCTAGGTAAGTATAGTTTTTTTTTTTCTATCTTAACCCAGAATATCCACAAATATCCATGGGTGTAGAAACTTCTGGCCTGGTCCAATGCTGTGAAGTCCTTGTACAGCTACTTCTCACAGGCTTATTATCTCCTTGCTCCTTTCCCGCACGTACTTATCTTCTATCTGCACTACATACTGACTTCATTCTGAAAAGAGACAAGGATTATTTTACCATCCGCCTTCCTTCCTGAAGGTTCCTACAGTTTTTAAGTTGGTCAACCCTTTCCCAGCCCTTGCCTTGCCTGGGTGCGAATTAGTAGAACAGTGTAAAATATTTAGGGGTATTAAAGGGGTTAAAGGGTTTATCTAGTATTTAGAAACATCACCATTCTTGCCCTCAGCTTGTGCATGGTATTGAAGTGAATGGAGCTAAGCTGTACTACAACACACAACCTGATGGTAAGTTTGGTTCTGTTTTTGAAAGAAAGCAGCTATGGTTTTGTAATCTGGATGGCCCCTTTAAATATAAAAGGCACTTAGAGGTGCTGAGTTGCAGAACAGTGATTTGTAGGCCTACACTCATCTGCTTTCTCAGCCGAAGAGGAGGGTGCAATTATATTATAACAACTATATGTTTTTTACAGTCTGCTTCATCCAAACTTGGCAGCCTTCAACATTTTCAAATAGGCTTTTTTTTAAATTTGGTTTGTGGTTTGCAGTTTTTCTTTTGGTGTTATGCCAAGGGAAAATCTACATGGCTGCATTATACATAGATGGACAGTGGCATGATTGCTGCTTGTGCAGAGTGTACAGAGGGTTTATGCATATGGTGGAGTTTGTTCCTAAAGTTATGTCGGTCAGTAGTGATTAGAGAGGATGAATGTAATTGACCATGCGGCCTTTCTAAGGAGTTTGATATTTTTGGCCTCCTAAGGTTATCTTGGGTGAATCTACACAGAATCAGTGTGATAGCCTTTGTTTGGACTACTTCTGTCAGTTATAGGAACGACTGGGCATTTCAAGCCTGTTCAGCAGTGCATGGTCTCCTGTTGTTGGCAGTCTAGCAAATGATGAAGTCTGTCTCTTTCGCTGTGGGTTGACAATATTGTCCTTACACATCTTATTGAGCTATGTTCTTTTTTCCAATGCTACCCAACATATAGGTAAAAACATATTTACATTTTCAGGAGCTGGCCACACACAATAGCTGTCAGACAAAGTTTCTCCCGATCCCACCATTCACAAGAACGTTTCGATCGGCTGATCATATGTTCTAAATGGAGAAAGAAGGGGTAAGCCACTACCAGACTCCACTGCAAGCTGACCCTGTCTGCCTGGTAAAGATGATCTACCCTAGTCATAAAATGTTAACCACAGTTTCTTTCTCATCTTTTTACCAACAAAACACAGTAATCCCTGAACTCAAGGAGATAAGTGAAAAAATTCCAATAAAGTACTCAATCAAGAGTCTTGGCTTGAGATATCTGGCTATCCCGTGTTTCGAGACCCGCAACCGAGGCTCCATGGACTTTTATTTAGCATATTTAAATTTTGGGGGCATCAGTGGCGACTCTTTGACTAAGTACTTCATTGGAATTTTTTTCACTGATCTCCTTCACTTGATGACTGTGTTTTGTTGGTTGATTTGTCATTGCCCCAACTAGCCAAAATCCTGCTCCACACTGACGAGGGGCAAATACCCCGAAACAGCTGTATGTGGATGGATGCCTGCCTTGGCAAAACCCTTGTCATGATCGCAATACTCGCACCTTGAGTTAGACGTTGACAATAAGGGGCCAGCCTGTTGTTTCCCTATTTATGTTCCAATACTCGCAACCGAGTGGGACTTAAGGGGCTCCCTACCAGGGTGGTGTGGTGCTCTCCCCATCATGGAGGCATCCTGTGGCAACAGGCTACAGATATCTGGCTATCCCATGTTTTGAGACTCGCAACTGAGGCTCCATGAACTTTTGTTTTGCATATCATCTTTGGACCAACCAAAAAGCTCATTACAGCTAGTGTTGAGTGCCCACAGTGCTGTTGTGTAATCTCAGACCCATTTCTCTTCTCAGCAGCAGTTTATTGCTTGGCATAACTCCGTTATTGCTGGTGCTGTTTTTTTTTACATATCTGCTCACACAACACCTTGCTAACCTGATGCATCAGTAACCTCTTCTCCTTTCAGTGTATTGGGTAAATCATAACCCATCACAGTGCAGCCTGTTCAGTTCATTTTTATCAGCACTATGTCGTTGCATAGGAGTGGGAAGTGTACAGTGATGTGATTGGACAAAAAAAGCAAGGGAAACTGAACCTTATAGGGCACACTTATCAAAGTTGCGCCTCTGGCATACGCTGTGTCAGTACAATAGTTCAAAGATTTAAATAGTTTCGGAGCTCCCAGCATGATTATGAATGATGATGCTGGGATTTCCGAAGGCCGTTCCACTGCACATTGTCCATAATCACGGAAAATGTGACTGTCCCCTTAGTATTAAAAGGTTTCTAAGAATTCAAGCTAAGCTTTTAAGGTAACAATATAATAAGGATTAATAAAATGAATGATTTCAACCATAAAGATTGATTGTTGTCATTGTCTAGAAAGAAACTGGCAGTCATTCAACCATCAACTTAAGGGCCTTTTACATTGGCCACCTATCCGCCAGCAGCATTGCTAGAAATGCTCCCGTGGCTGATAATCAGTCAGTATAAAAGCGACAGCCATCAGCTAAAGACAGGGAAGACACCTGATTATCACCCGATCGTCTGTTTAGAACCTACCTTAAAATGTTCACATGTACACACAGCTGTTATTAAATATTTGCCACATTGTATAGTCTTTGATATCACCAATCAGTGATGGGACCCGGGGATGCACAGGGAAGATAAGAGTCTACTGTGTCTTTCTGCTTAACCCCTTATGTACTGCAGTGTGTAACTGACTCAATGTTTACTCACATGCTGCAAAACAAACAAAGGGTTAACAAGCAGAAGACAGAGATCTCTGCTTCACTGCACTGATAACCCTGACCTCTGATCTCCAGCTGCACAATCAAGTAGGAAAAGAAAATGTGCAGAGCTCCATGCAGAGGTCAGGGGTTATCAGTGCACCAGCAGTAAAGCAGATATCTCCTTGTCTTCTAAACATTGGGTCACTAGCACCCTGCAGTAAGTAAGGGGTTAAGCAGAAGGTAGTCTGCTCCTGCACCTATGTATTTAACCAAATGGGGTCCTAATGTGCCCTTATAGGTAAAAACAGTGGACTGTCATAGCAAGCAGCATTGGCTCTCTGCTCTGCCAGTCACTCTTGTGGCTGCAGCCAGGATTCTGCCTCTGGCCGCAAGAGATTTTTTTTTTTTGCCACATCACAGAGCTTATATATATATTCACAGTGCTTTGTGTTGTGTGGGGGGCAGGGGGGGCTCTTACAATTATGTGCTATGGGGCGCCGTGAACATGAGTAACCACAAACAGCCTTTTTATTCATGTATGTTTGGATTTATAAAAGATACATAGATATCAGCCATGTGAGAAGTATGTGCCCACTATTCATAATCACCTTATTTGCATATTACCAGATACTCCTTTTTTTCTCATTGGTGATGTATAGTTTATGATTAATCTATAACAGCAGTATATATTTACTTACCGGTGAATGTGTAGTCTGTGCAAGTGTGGGAGCAAACAACTTCAGACTGTGCCTCTAATAACACAGGGGGAGGATTAGAGAGTTTAAAGCTATTTTTACATTTGCCAATTTCTCGCAAGCGAGCGCCGATCAGCAAGATTAGTGTTAGTTTGCAGTGCCTTTACATGGCACAAGAGATCAAGAAGCCGGGCTGCACCAACAATCCAGGTTTCGTTAGTGAAGCCATAGAACCTGAAAGTAGGTATATACATATATCCGTGCTATCAGTTTCCAGATCACACAGCAGTACATACTTACCTAGTTTGCTGCTGTGATCCGGAATTCTCCTCTACGCTTCACCCATCCAGCCGCAGTGTCTTCAGGCCCTGGCTGTGAATCATTTCTGGAGGCGATGGCAGCTTCAAGATGCAGCGACTGCACAGGAGAGCCAAAGAAAAGTATGTCTGATCACAGGTAAGTATGCACTGCTGTGTGATCTGGAGGATCTGACGTTTTTCCGCTCCTCATATTTAAACCGCTTATCAGCAGCATGTAAATAATCAAGACTCAAGACTCAAGACTCTAATGCAGCCAGACTATAGTCACTGACCATAATTTGCCTTAAAAAAGTTACAAAGTAAGCACCAAAATATAGCGTAAAGAGTAGGCAAGCAAAGTTTTTTCATTGGTATTTAGGAGTTGGTGCCCACATTTCTTTACAGAACTGCTTCAATTCAGGCATATTGGTAGGTTTTATGCATGAACTGCTCTTTTCATGTCTTTACTGTACTCCATTGGGTTCAAGTCAGGACATTCAGAAGGCCAACTGAGAACCTTGGCTTTGTTTCTCCACAACCATTCAGATGTAGTGTAGGACTTAGTTTTGTGTTTAGGATCATTCTTTGCTGCATACCACAAGTAAGCTACACCTCACTGACAGATGACTGGACACTTTTCTGTGCTGTACACAATTATTTGTCTGTACTATTTCCACGGTTTATTGTTCTTGCACTGCTTCTCTTTGCCACCTCCATAAATCCCGGTTTAATGCAATCCCTTTCGTATTATGGAGTCACTGACCATTGCTAAAGCTATAAGGGATAGCAGTACTTTGATATATTTCTGGGAGTTTGAAAACACAATGGCGTCAGCATCTAGTACAAAAGAAATAGATTTATGTGCGTACCCCAACTACACAGAACATGGACGTTTCGGTCCACACAGGTGCCATTACTGCAGTTTATTGTGGCTTCTTTTCAGCTCCAAAAACGCCATGCAAAATTTGTGCCTGATGGAAGCCTTAAGGGGACACGTGAGTCATCTGCTTTTAG